>NW_006921739.1:2989102-3003418 GCF_000298275.1 Orycteropus afer afer | reverse complement strand
ATACACAGCCCTTTCTTTCTCCCATGATTGTTCTCTCCTGGGAGTGTATCTGCCTCAGGTAAATGTTCAACTCATATGCCTGTCTTTTGTTTGGCTGGGAGCCACATGGGTGGGTCCAATTCCAAACCTGAAGGGCAACTAGGGGCCATCATCTCAGTAGTTCCACCAGGCTCTATCATACCAGCAAATCTGGTCCCCTTTTTTTTGTCCAAATGATTTTGACTTTTGTTCCACATTGTTCTCCCTCTCTATCCAGAATCTCCTACATAGATCCCCCTCCACGTGGTTGACAGTGGTAGCAGGCATCATCTAGTTCTTCTGGTCTCATAGTCATATAGGCTGCAGATCGCATGGTGTACCAGTCACAAGGACTGATTGTTTCATGAACCTTTGGTTTCCTTCATTCTTCTTTGCTCTGAACAAGGAGAGACACATCGTTGCATCTAGATGGCTGCTTGCAAGCTTTTAAGATCTCAGTTGCTACTCAACAAAGTAGGAGGTGGAACAATGTTTTGTGTAATATGTTATGGCAGTGTCCCCTTGAGCTTGATGTCCCCTTCAACTATGGTCCAAAGTCCACAGGTTCAACTACTTGGTTCCTCTGGGTAGCTGGCTGTGACCAAAAAGTGACTATAGCCTCTTCACAGGGATTTTAACGACCAATTTTTCAGAAGTAGATTGCCAGCCCTGTCTTCCAAGGAATCTCTGAGTTCACTCAAACCTTCAGTCTTTTGGTTAGCAGCCAAACATGTTAACCATTTGCACAACCTAGGGACTTCTATAGCACCTATATTGATCTTATAACAGCATTTAGTCCATTCTGTCGAGGACACTAGGTGGTAAGTAAAGGGTTTCATTTTTGGTGGTGCAGTGGTTAAGGGTTTGGCTGCTTACTGAAAGTTTGGTGGTTCAAACCCACCCAGCCTCTCCATGGTGAAAGACCTGATGATCTCTCTCCTAAAAATTACAGCCTAGAAAACCCTATGGGGCAATTCTACTCTGTCACATAAGGTCATGAGTTGGAAATAGACTCATTGGTGCTTAACAACAACAGAAGAGCACTTCAGAAACTGAAAGGCATAACTTGTTACTCAAACTACCTAAAAGAAGTCTGAAACCATGTCTATTCATTTACCTTTTGAGATCCAGAACCACACAACATACCTTCTTCCTTCCTCCCTGCAAGATCCAATTTAGAATATATCTGGCTACCACATAATTGGACCAACATATATGGCGTCTGTGGCAGTGATTAGCAGATCAGTTGGTGACAATCTTGAAATAGGAATCATTAAAAGATGAGAATATTTTTTTTTCTTCTCTATATTACAAAACATAAGGCATTTGACTGCTAATCAGAAGGCTGGCAGTTCAAACTGGTGGCAGCCACTCCTCAGAAGAAAGGTTGAGCAATCTACTTCTGTTGATACCACTTCAGAAACCCAAGAAGGGGTCACTATGAGTTGGGTCTGACTCGACGGCAGTGTGTTGTTGTGGATTACAAAGCCAAAACCAAATTCCCTGCTATCAAATCTATTCCAACTCATAGCAATTCCCCATTGGGTTCCAAAGGTGGTAAATCTTTACAGAAGAAGATTGCCCCATCTTCATTCTATGGAATGGTTGGTGGGTTTGAACCATCAACCTTCTGGCCAGAAGAATGAACAAATCTGTCCTGGAAGAGATGTAGCTGGAATGCTCCTTGGAAGAAAGAATGGCCATATTTCATCACACCTACTTTTGTCATGTTGTCAGAGGGTACTATTCATTGCAGACAGAAATCATGCTTGATAAGTGGAGGGCCAGCAAAAACAGGAGAAGACCCTCAACAAGATGGATTAACACAGCAGCTGCAATGACAGGCTCAGGTATTGCAAGGGTTGTGAGGATGGTGAACAAGCAGGCAGTGTTTTGTTCTGTTGTACATAGGCTCACAATGAGTCAATGCCTACTTGATGGCACCTAACAACAGCAGCAATAACAATAACATATTACAAGAATCCAGTACAAGAGAAGGGTCATAGGAAATAACACACAAGGTTTTAGCTTAGGAATTCCTAATGGTCTTACATCTTCAATGACAAAGAGTAAAGCAGTTTAGCTTGATTTGGTACCTCAGACTATAGACTTCAGTATGGATTACACCTTAACATAAAGAAAACAAAAATCCTCACAACTGCACCAATAAACAATATCATGATAAACGAAGAAAAGATTGAAGTTGTCAAGGATTTCATTTTATTTGGATCCACAATCAAGCCCATAAAAGCAGCTGTCAATCAACCATATTGCATTAGGCAAGTCTACTGCAAAAAAAAAAAAACCCTCTTTAAAGTGTTTTGAAAAACAAAGATGCCACTTTGAGGACTAAAGTGTACCTGACCCAAGCCATGCTATTTTCAATCACTTCATATACACATGAAAGCTGCATAATGCATAAGGAAGACCAAAGAAGAATTGATGTCTCTAAATTATGGATGAATATTGAATGTACCATGGGCTTCCAGAAGAATGAACACATCTGTCTTGGAAAATGTACAGCCAGCCAGAACGCGCCTTAGAAGCAAGGAAAGTGAGATTTCTTCTCATGTACTTTGGACTTGTTATCAGGAGGGACCATTCCCTGGGTAAAGTAGTTCATCAGTGGAAAATAGGAAGACCTTCGATGAGTTGGATCAACACAGTGGCTGCAGCAATGGACTTAATCACTGCAATGATTATGAGGTTGGCACAAGACCAGGCAGCATTTTGTTCTGTTGTTTATAGAGTCTGTAAGAACTGACTTGAAGGTACCTAACCACCACCACAACAGAGTTCAGCATATATTGGTGGAGCTATGATCAGGTACTATTTGGAGGAGTCATAATGTCCCTGAAGAAGGATATCATGCTTGGAAAAGTAAAGGATTAGCTAAAAAGGAGGACTCTCAACAAGATGAATTGACACAGTATCTGCAACAATGAGCTCAAGCATGGCAAGGATTGTGAAGATGGTGCCGGACTGGGCAGTGTTTTGTTCTGTTGTACACAGGGTCTTTATGAGTCAGAACTAACTTAATGGCACCTAACAAAAATGTTTAAATCCTTTTAAATTGAGTACTTGGTGATGCTGATATTTCACATTGTTAATGATTCCAAAGATCTGCTGGTATTCTTAAATACATTTCTTAAAGAAGGTCAGAAGTATAAGGAAGTCACATGGAATTTTTATGAAAGTGCTCCAGCTTCTCAAACAGGCAAAGTGAGACATTAGTAAGCATCAGTATCTTCAGCACGGTATTATAATGATTATTCTCAGCACAGCAAATATAAAAAGGCCTATTCTCTTCTCAGAGGAATTTTCCTATCCAGAGAATGTTTCTATCTTTAATGCACTAGTGAGACAACTAGTTTATCCAGTGTATTTTACAATATAGCAAGATCAAAACTCAAGGCCTCTAAAAATCAGTACTAGAGAATTAGTGAGCCAGCACCATACTGAGTTTTGAAGGCACATAATGAATCCAAGAATATGCCTGTCTCTAACTGCGGCCAAACTATGTAGAATAGATTCTCAGAACCAGCAGGAATAAATGATACAGGAGGAGAACTCAATGCAAGAAAGAAATGTGCTCCAGTAAGATTTCATTCTGGCAAATTATCTACTTTTCTTTTATGAGGGATTTCTTTCCAGGTTTTTATCAGCATATTTTAAAAATGCCACCCTACACTTGAGCACTAAAAATGCCATTTATGCCAATCAAGTGGTATTACAAAGACTCATAGTCCATCCAACTGACAGAGAATTTCAAAAGGATATCTCATTACTGAAAGAGAGAAGGGAGTCCCTGGATGGTGCGAATGGACAACACACCCAGCTGCTAAGCAAAAGTTGGCAATTTGAGTCCACTCAAAGGTACCTCGGAAAAAAATATCTGATGATACACTTCCGAGAAAGCAATGCTTAAAAACCATGGAGCACAATTCTACTTGACACTTGTGAGGATGCCATGAGTTGGAACAACTCCATGTTAACAGGTTTGGTTTTGGTTTAAAGAGAGAAGAGACAGTCTTGTGAGGAAACATTTTCCTTATTTTTTGGAACTTAAACCAGATAAATGAAGATTATCACATTTCTATGTGTGCATAAATTTTGAGAACTTCTACATTTTTATAGTTTAATTACAGAATCCAGCACCAAACTCATACTATGCATTCATTCAACAAATATTTATTGAGCACCTACTGTACGCCAAGGATAGGGCTAGACAAAGAGATGAACATTGATATAAACAAAACCCTGCCTCTACTCTCAAAGAGGCACACAAGTTTAGATGGCAAGTTTTTAAAAACTTAACCAGTAGGATTAAAGAAAGCAATACACTAAGGCTCTATGAAATCTCTTTCTTATAGATATTGTCTATTAACAGTTTCTTAGTGATATTGAAGATTCACAGTGCTGGACACTCCCTTCTTACTCTGCAATAAAAGTATTCCGATTAAGAAATATTTTCATGTCTCTTTCTTATGTGTTCAAGATATTCTAAATAACCTTTAAGTACTCAAGTGCTTTTCATCTCTCTTATGGTTTAAATCAGAATCTTAGAGCTAAAAAGTATGAGAGGGGTTATCTAGTTCAACTTTTGTTTTTTAGAATTAGGATGGTGAGACCAAACTGGTTCAGTGTCTTGCTTCACAATTGAAGATCAAAATATTTTCTCCATTGTTAGGTACAGAGGTGCTATCAAAGAGTCAAAAGTAATTCTTGGCTGATAGTGAGGATGGGTGGGTTTAATATCAGATGGTCGATTATCTATCTGCACTTTTGTCTTTAGATAGAATCCACAAAAATCTTAATACCTATGAGGTTTACATGAAAGAAGTACAGAACTAATTAAAGCTGTATATGTGAAATAATGAGTTGTGGTTTTCTTCTGTGAACAATCCTGCTGATTATTATAGTTACAAAGAACTTGTGAGTAAATTTTTTTGTAGCACAGCTGTCAGAGCAAGAAATTTCCTCTTATTTCTCATCCAACTTATTATTTTTTTTAACTTATAGAAACCTGGGAGCTTTCATCAAGATAGGTAGTAGCCCTGTGCTGATATTCACATTATCACTTTTGATTTATTACCAAAGAAATACTCATTCAGGGGGACAGAATGTGTGAACAACACTGTGAAACAAATTTAACGCACGGAGAACAGCACCAGTTGCCTTTCTTTTCTTGAGCTTCTCATAACATAAGTGTAAGCAAAAGCATCTGTTGAACAGACATTCCAGGCATATTCTCTTGATCATTACCAGAACTTCCTGAGGCAAGGCTTCATTCTCAACTTTTACTTTACAGTTAACAGTTATATATTAGATCCAAGGAATAAGAAATAATTGTTAGGGAAACGTGAGAGGCTTAACTCCCTGTTTGGGTCCTGGGCAGCTGCATCAGTTGTATCTTTTAGGAAGCTTAAGAATACAAATGTCAAAAATCCAAATGTCCAAAAGCTCATAAAGTGGAGGAACTGTGACTCCAAAACAGAATATTATCCAATTAAACCAGATCGGACTCACTGCCATCAAGTTGATTCGACTCATAGTGACCCCTCCTTGGGTTTCTGAGGCTGTATCTCTATGGAAGTAGTTTGCCCAACATTCCTTCCCATTATCCAATTAGGAGCCTCTAAAACAATGAACTACTTATATACTTTCTAAGTTTAACTATTTAAAATATTCTATATTATTTATTACTGAGATACTGCTTGTTCAAATATTTGTTGACTGAGTGCATGGATTTATTTCATGGTAATTTTATATTTTTAAAAGGTTATAAAATTCAGAGTTTCAATATAGTTGTCTTTTCTTCACTTAGTCACTAGTGTTTACAAATAGCTTATCTTTACATTTTTTGGAAACTTAATGAGACTAAGTAGCCATATTCTCTGTTTCAAAGACTGACTCAGTAGATAGCACAGGTGAGTAATTACTATTTTTATTCACTTACACTCCTACCTAATTCCAGTAAAAAAAAAAAAAATTAAGAGGCCTTTATAGCTCTAGTGGTATAGTGGTTAAGGCATTTCACTGCTAACCACAAGGTCAGTGGTTCGAACTCAACAGCTGTTTCACAGAATAAAGATGAGGCAGTCTGCTTCCATACAGATTTACAACCTTGGAAACTCAATGAGGGTCACTATGAATTGGAATTGACTCAATGGCAGTGGGTTTGGGCTTTTTTGGTTATGTATCTCATGTGTCCAGTAACATTTATTATTTCCCTGTGATGCATCATTTCCTCATTTGATTTATTTGAAATACATAGGCACTAGACATTAGTTTAGCAAAAATTTTCTAACTAAATAATATAAGCATACCTCACTGAAAGAATTACACTTCAGGCATTTTTTTTGTAAAGTAAGTCAAATATTAGTGAAATAAATTTAAAATAGGCTATGTTTTTTGCTGTGAAAATGTCCTCAGTCTTTGGTAAGTTACAAAAACTTTCATGCTTAGCCAGTCATCAGTAAATGATGTATAACTTTGTACAAAGGGAAATAGTATAAGTATTTCCAGATGCTATCTAAGAAAGGTTCCCTCAGGATGTATTTGGGATATATCCCAAATACTATTTTCTTACACTTTAGATGTGAGAGCCAATCCCCAAAACCACTTACATGTAATGAACAATTTTCTTTCTTTTAATAAGACACAGTAAAATAAGAATGGTAATGGTCATTGGTATTGACATTAGGTTTACAATGTATGCACTAGGAGACACATTGCTGGGGAGGGCAGTTGTATCTTGGGTTCATCAAACATAAAAGAGCATTGAATACACTTTGAAATTCCCAGTTTTTTCCAGAACCTATGTACCAAGTAAAGGGCTAGGCAATGAGATGAACATTGATATGAACAAAACTCTGCCTCTACTCTCAAAGAGCTCACACAAATTTAGATGATGAGTTTTTAAAAACTTAAGCAATAGAATTAAAGAAAGCAACAAAACAAGCAAGGGCATCTGCCTTTGTTCATTAATTCAGACATCCTCTATTTAGTGATTTCCAGTCTTTTCAAGAATGAAGATTGCTTTTACAGACCTACAGGTAGTAGTTGTGCTTTTATATATTTAGTTTTATATGGACTCATTGCCACTTTGTGGTGAGTCAATGGCCCTCTAATGGATTGAGGCCCATAGTTAGGGAAGAACTGTTATGCCAGAAGCAGACTACTTAGATGACATTTTGCTACAGAGTATTTTTTACGGATCAACATGTGTTGAAAGAAAAAGGAGAAAGCAGAATTGGGCAGAGGGCAGAAAAAAACTGTGATACAGGCCTTACCAAATCTCAGTCAGTCTTAGGGAAAGTTCTGATCATTTACAACCCATTAGAGTCGTGTTCAATCCTAGACTGCCCTATGACCACTTGACTTTATGACTCAGTGTGTCTGACAGAACCCAGCTTGTGATAGATCTGGACGCATGGTTAGGCACTTAAGCTCTACCAAATTCCAGTAGCACACTAGGGTTTGTTTTGCAAAAGGAATGTTATTTTCTGCTGTAGATGGCATGGCCCTGCCATAACCCCAGGAAGCTACACTGTGATCTTGTCAATGAGGCTTGATATGGCTATACATGGCATCTTTTCTCCCACTAATGTCTCTAATGCAGTGGGGTCTACCAGGTCATATGGGCCAACTGGCAGGATGGCTTGACTCACAGCTTGGACCCACTGCAGGAGTTTGTGCTAAATCCTATGTCTTGGGAAGAGCTTCCAAATCAGTAAACTCTTTCATATCTAATTTCATGTTCCTTTATTTTATGTTTGTATTAGTTACGTTGCGTTCTGTTATGTTACGTTATGTTTCATCTCCTTTGATCAAGTACCTGTAGAATCTCGCTAGATCTTGCAGTCCTTTAAGGAATAGTCTCTTCCTCCTATATCAGGCTTAGCAAATTCCCAGGTAGTTTATTGGAAAAGGAGGTATAAACAAATCTTAGTTGGAGCACATGTTTCCTTTCTGAAGAGAGGTCAAGCAAGGAGAGAGTGCTCACATTGATATAAGGTGGGATAGTCCACTTCTGTAAGCTCACAGAGTTCAGAGAAGTCTGAGCGTTTGAACTCTTCCAAGACCTCTGCCCAAATATTCTCATCACAAGTGTCAGAGTCTCATTTTTTGCCAACTGAGGCCCTGACCTTGGCACTACAGTATTGTTTTGGTTAGTAATTTAACTTTCTCTGAAGTTTAGTCACTAAGTCCTGGACCTTTATTCAGTTCTCCTTCCCACTGGAGGAAATGAGATCCTTTTTTCTCCAAAAGCTCTTCATTATTATTTTCTAGGGTATTCTTGCAGTTAGCAATATCCATCCATCCAATCTCATTATCCTTATAGTTACTATTTCCCCCATACTTCTCAAACACCTGATAAATTGTGCCAGCTAGTGCATTCTCTTCCATTGGCATACTATCCAAGGTCACCACTGCTGAATGTTTTTAACAGATAGATCGCCAGTGTGTACCAGGGCCTATTGTGTGTTGTATCTACCATCAATGACGGGGTTCTCATAGCAGCCAGGTAGCAAGGATACAACTCCAAAACCCCAATTTAGTACCTCCTATTTTAGACCACATTTGTCACAGGTTGGCTTTTCTGAAATGAGACACTGAGACAGAGTTCAGTGAGTAGGGTATTTATTAGAGGTTAATATCTGTTGAAAGGAAGGAAAGAAATTGGATTGGTCAGAGGAAGTCAAACTGTAATACAGAGCTAACAAGTTTGTAAAAGCTTAAGTAAGTCACACCATCAAAGATATATATCCTTCCTTACACATTTCATTGCAAAATAAGACTGAAATGATCCAAGAGTCTGCCATTTGAAAACAGTAATATATATACAAATAAACAGGGAAGATTTATTTGTATTTGCCAAGTCATAAAATTACCCCAAATTAAAAAATAAGCATTATGGACAAGGGGAACACCAACAGACAATATCATCTTTTTGACAGTTCAGTTTCATTGTGTAGTTAATCTCTATAAGTAAGGTTTTTTTTTTTCTTTAGTCTGCTCTATGGATATTATTGCTCTTGACTTTCTCCTTTTCTCTGTCTACCTCCTCTCCTCAGCAATTCAGCTATTCCTTGAGTCTTTAACCACCATCTATTTGCTTCATTGTTGTTAGGTGCCATCTAGTTGATTTTCAGCTGATAGAGACCCCATGTGACAAAATAGGGCTGTCTCCTGGGGTTTCTAGGCTATATTTTTACTGGAGCAGATTACCAGTTCTTCCATGGAGTGCAGGTTTGGTTCAAACCTCCAACCTTTTGGTTAACACCTGACACTTGACTTTTGCATCACCAGGGCTCCTATATGCTAATGACTCACAATTTCTTCCCTTAATTCTAGATCCACATATTCAATTTTGTACTGAATATCTGAGCAGAATATCTCATAACTATCTCATATGCATCATATCTAAAAAACAAATTCTCTTCTCCATATAGTTTACATATACTTTCCCTCCATTTTTCTACTTCCTCCCTTCTTCTGTCTATATGCACCACAGTTTATATCATGGTCTTCTTTATTAAAAGAAAGAAGGTGTAAAAACATGATGTAGAGGAATAAATATTAGATATAAAATACTGATATTATATTACATATGAGGAAGCTCATATTTCCAGTGACTGCTTGAAGTTGGCATTTTCTCCTATCAAGCTGATCTTCTTTTTATCCTGTTCTCAAAAGATTATATTGGATTGAGTCATATAAAAATATCATTTTGTAAGCAAAAAATAGTCAAATATCAGCAGTTTCATATGGTATCACCTAATACAAACTTTGTGGTAGTAAGGAAACTTAAAAACTTTTTTCTTGCATGTTTTTAAATATATATTTTAAAAAATGACACTAATGTAATAGTGACATTTATATGTTTCTAACATGAAACAGAGATAAGCCCTAGAATATTAACTTTGTATATTATATTTTAAGTGCATTTCAAAATCTTTGAAGTCTGAGAATCTAGCGATTTCTATTCTATTGAGAAGAAAGTTTTAAAATATTATATAAAAGTTATAGGAGGTTCTAGACCACAGTTAAGGCACAATAATTTTTTTAAATTTTTCAAATCTACTAACTTTATGTAAAAATATTTTAAAACATTTTAGTTTCAGTGAGGAAATGTTATAATATTATATAGTCTTTAATGAATAAGTAGGATGTGGTTACTTTAAAAAAATAGAACCAGAACATTTCAGAGTTTTTACTGACTTTTGGAAAAATAAAACTTCTTCTCAATTCTGGCAAGTGATTTATTATACATACGGGTTTTGGCCTTCTGAATTTCCGCTTCAGCTAACAAAATCTTTAAATAGATCATCACATATTTTATTTTGCCAAAAAGTGAAATGTTTTCAATTATTATAGAGTTATCTAGCTCTTAACACACATGTTCTGACTAAAAGCTTTGTCATTTTATTTAATGGTTGTTAGATGTAGAATCAGTACTGTGAAACATTTTTTAATGAAAATTTTTGGTCAAAAATGTATTAACTGTTATAATTCTTGTAAGTGGAATACTAAGACTTCACTGACTACTTTGTATTTCCCTTAAATGCCCAACTTGTTGTTGTTAGGTGCCATTGAGTCAGCTCCGAACATAGTGACTCTGTGTACAACAGAATGAAACACTTTGAGGAGGCAGCTCTTCCCAATTGTATTTTGAGTGCCTTCTCACCTGAGGGTCTCATTTTCTGGCACTATATAGTACCATGTTTCAGGGCTATTCATAAAGTTTTCAAGTAATATCAGGAAGTGTTTCACTGCTGCTCATAAGATTTTCACTGGCCAGTTCTTTGAGAAATGGATTGCCTTCTTCCAATTCTGTCTTAGTCTGGAAGCTCCACTGGTACTTGTCCATCATGGGTAATTCTGCTGGCTTCCAACCTCACAGCAACATGCAAGCCACCACAGTACAACTAATTGACAGAGGACTGCAATCAAGATGTATTGATTATTACTGATGTTTGGAATGCAAACATTGGAAACAAAGAAGAAATGCCAGCATTTGGAAAATACGGCCTTTGTGATAGAAATGACACTGGAGATCATATGATAGAATTTTGCAAGACTAATGACTTATTCATTGCAAATACCTTTTTCAACAACATAAAAGGTAGCTATACAAGTGGACCCCATGAGATGGAATACACAGGAATCAGACCGACTACATCTGTGGACAGAGGCAATGAGGAAGCTCAATATCTTCAGCCAAAACAAGGCCAGGAGCTGACTGTGGAACAGACCATCAACTTCTCATATGCAAGTTCAAGATGAAGATGAAGGCAATTAAAACAAGTCCAAGAGAGCCAAAATATGACCTTGATTATGTCCCATCTGAATGTAGAGACCATATGAAGAATAGATTTGACACATTGAACACCAGTGCTTAAAAAACAGACAAATTGTGGAATGACATCAAGAACATCACACATAAAGAAAGTAAAAGGTCACTTAAAAAAAAAAAAAACAGGAAAGGAAGACAAGACCTAAATGGATGTCAGAAGAGACTCTTAAACTTGCTTTTGAATGGAGAGTAGCTAAAGCAAATGGAAGAATCAATAGCATGAAAGAGCTGAACATATTTCAAAGAGCAGCTTGAGGAGACAAAGTCAATTATTATAATGAAATGTGCAAAGACCTGGAGTAAGAAAACCAAGGGAAGAACTTGGTTAGCATTTCTCAAGCTGAAAGAACTGAAGAAAAAATTCAGGCCTCAAGTTGCAATAATGAAAGATTCTATGGACAAAATATTGAATGATGCAGGAAACATCAAAAGAAATTGGAAGGAATACACAGAGTCACTGTATAAAAAAAAGAATTGGTTGATGTTCATCTATTTCAGAATGTGGCATATGATCAAGAACCAAAGGTATCGAATGAAGAACTCTAAGCTGCACTGAAAGAATTGGTGAAAAACTAGTGTCAAGGAATTTATGAAATACCCATTGAGATGTTTCAGCAAAAGGATGCTGCACTGGAGACACTTATTCATCTATGCCAAGAAATTTGGAAGACAGCTACCTGGCCGACTGACTGGAAGAGATCCATATTTGTGCCTATTCAAAAGAAAGGTGATCCAACAGAATGTAGACATTTTTTTAATATCATTAATATCACACAGAAGTAAAATTTTGCTGCAAATAATTCAAAAAAAGCTGCAGCAGAATATTGACAGGGAATTTCCATTAGTAGATGTGGTAGTTAAGTTTGTATGTCAACCTGGCTGGGCCTGGATGAGTGGCTAGGCAGCTGGATATAGTATTCCCCATGATGAGATTGGTAATCAACTCCATGGCAGAAACTACTGGGAGCAGCTGAGTAGCTGCCTTAGGAATGTGGTCTGCTTCCTGTATATAAGAAGCAGTTTTGAGAACAATCTCTAGCTTATGGCATGCTTGCATGTAGCTGTGTCATTGTTCAGCAGCCTGTCATGCTTTGCCGACCTTGGCACTTTCAATGGACTAGAATCATGGCCTGCTGTGTGGTTCGATAACGTCAAGACTATGCCTTTTTACTTGACAACCTTGGGCTTGTCAGTCTCAGCAGCCAGTACCTGTCTGAGTGAAGAAAACCCTCCAACTTCAGTGGCCTGGGAGCAGGGGGTAAAGCTGAAGCCCAAGGTTAAGGGGCTTTCACCCCCTAGAGCCTGGCACTTTGAACTCAGACTTAAAACCTCCAAACTGTAAGAGAATAAACTCTTGTTTGTTAAAGCCATCCCATTTGTGGTATATTCCTATCAGAGTGGCACTAGGTAACCAGAACACTAGGTATATATCCTAAAGAGGTGAGACGTAGGACACAACAGATATATGCACACTTATGTTCATCGCAGCACAGTTCACTATAGCACAGAGATGGAAACAACCTAAATACCCATCACCAGAAGAACCGATAACCAAACTGTGGTACATCCACACAGTGGAATACTATGCTACATTAAAGACTAATGAAGAATACATGAATCATCTCACAACATGAATGAATTTGGAGGACATTATGCTGATAAGTCAGTCTCAGAAGGACAAATATTTTATGAGCCCATTATTGTAAAAAGTTAAGGAAAGTTTTACTTAGGGAAAGAAACTCACTTTGTAGGTTACTGGGAATGGGAGGGAAGGAGAGGGATAATTTCGGACTAGTTGGGGATCACGTGTTGATTTGGGTGAGGCAAGACACTGTAGGCAAAGAGTCTGTGACAAGGATGATGACATTGGGGAAAGGAAGGAAACTGAAATTTGCACACAAGATACAGACAACAGAGGCAAACACTAGTATATGCACAATATTGCATTACCATTAACACCAAACACCAGGCTACAGATAAATGCATAGACAAGTGAGAAGATCAGTTGACTGTAGGTGAACAGGAATATACCCTGGACCAAGGAGAGAGTTAGCTGAAGATAATCCTACATATGCACTTGTGCTACAAAATTAGCCACACATTACAGAAGCAACAGAAGACAGAATTGGAGTAACCTCTCAGAGACAAACACCTTGAGAGAGAGGATCACTGGGCCTGCTGATTCAGGACCATAGTCTCAGGGCACACCAAGCTCTATGGTCCCAACATAGTACATAAAAATCTTGTTCCACAACCTACTTTGGTGAGTAGTAACTGGGGTCTTAAAAGCTTTCAAATGGCCATGTAAGATGCCATTGGTCTCCTCTCATCTGAAACAAAGAAGAGTGAAGAAAATCAAAGGCATCTGGAAACAATTAGTCCAAGGATATGACGGATGCTGAGACCAGAAAAACTAGATGGTGCCCAGCTACCAATGCCAACTTCTTGGAAAGGGATCAAAACTAGAGATCCTGGACGGAGTGGGAAGAAAACTGTGCAATAAATTCAAAAACACAGAAGTGACTAGAATTACCAGTTGGTAGAGTCTGGTGGAACCTGCAAGACTATGGCCCTGGGTTACCCTTTGGGCCTGGAATTGAACTCAGTCCCATGGATTCACTCTCAACCCAACAACAGAAAGACCTACATGCAGAACACCTACTCCAGATCAATGCACCCACCTACTCTAGAGAGATACACCCCTTGGAGCAGTCGACCATGAAGCACCAGAGTGGCAGAATTCACATAGAGGAAAGCTGGACAGACAGCAGTGCATAGTTAAGAAGGGCACAGGGCGGGGGTAGTCACAGAGACAGGAGGGAAATAGAGTTTGTTAGAGTCAGGGATGGTAATTGGGGCATGAAATCAAATGTACACAAACTGTTGAATATAAAACAAATTTTGCTCTGTAAATTTGCACCCAAAGCACATTATTT
>NW_006921739.1:2983620-2988125 GCF_000298275.1 Orycteropus afer afer | reverse complement strand
TTTACTTTTTGTGCTCTGTCTGGCTTGCATTCCTCTATTTAGGTAAAATATGTGATATCTGAGCATTCATGGATAAAAATGAGAACAAGTTATGGCATCATTAGTCTGTATTTGCTAGGAAGGAAGAGAAGGTTGTAAGTCTCTGTTGCCCACCACACAGCTCCCAGCTGTGAGTTCTACAATTCACAGAGCATTCCCCGTGCTGGGAGCTATCTAGAGCTAGAGAGTTGACTAGGAGACAGCTCTGGGAGTCAGCTTAAAGCTGCCAGCATCTTCCCTCCGGTACAAATGTGTTGTTACCTAGCCAATGAAGATAGATTAAGCCATAGCCTGTTAAAAAAAATTCCTTCTATGAAACAAAGAGATACATTTGCATATTATTTCCTTCTACTCAGAAGATTATTTTTTTATAGTAGATGGACTTTCTTTTATTTGGCATATAGAGAAAAATTAAGTTCTGAATAGTATCATTTATAAACTATGTCTTTAGCAGTTGCTGTATCTACCCTTTTTTGCTGCCAAACTTCTTAAAATTTTTGTCAAATTTTTTCTACTTTGTCCTCATTCACACACTCATCCCTTGGTGAACTGTCTTAGTCATCTGCTGCTTCTATAACATAGATGCCACAAGTAGGTAGCTATAACAAACAAATGTTTTTTTCTCATAGTTTAGGAGGTTGTTGTTGTTAGGTGCTGTTAACCCAATTCTGATTCATAGTGGCCTTATGTACAACAGAATGGAACACTGCCCAGGCCTGTGCCATTCTCACAATCGTTGCCATGCCTGAGCCCATCATCACAGTTACTTTGTCAACCCATCCTGTTGAAGATCTTCTCCATTTCCACTGATGTTCTACTTTATCAAGCATGATATTGTTCTTCAGGAATTGGTCCCTTCTGACCACATGACCAAAGTGTGTGAGGTGAAGTCTGGTCATTCTCAGTTCTAAGGAATTAGAAGTCTGAATTCAGGGTGTCAGCTATGGCGAGAGGTTCTGTCTGTTCTAAGCTTCTGCTCCTGGCCAGTCTTCATGTGGCTTGGAATCTGTTTCTTTCACTTGCTTGTTTTAATCTCTTTTATATCTTAAAAGGGGAGCTCTGGTAGCATAGTGGCTAAAGCACTTGACTGCTAACCAGAAGGCTGGCGGTTCAAACCCACCAGCCACTCCTCGGAAGGAAGGTTGGGCAATCCTACTTCCGTAGTGATACTGCCTCGGAAACCCAAGGAGGGGTCGCTATGAGTCGGGGTCGACTCGACGGCACATAACAACAACAACAACAACATATCTTAAAAGAGATTGACCCTTAGTATAAGATACACCTTATACTAATCCTGCCTCATTAACATAAGCAAAGGCAACCCAAAGACAGGCATAAACAAAGCAAAAACCAAACTCACTGCCATCGAGTCATGCTGACTCATAGCAACCCCCTTTGGGTTTCCGAGGCAGTAAATCTTTACGAAAGTAGATTGTCCCATCTTCTTTCCGTGGAGTGGCTGGTGAGTTTGAACTGCTGACCTTCTGGTTAGCAGTCAAATGCTTTATCAACTATGCCACCAGACCTCCTTAAGATAGGCATAAAGTTTAGGATTTACAACATATATTTTTTGGGGGACACAATTAAATCCAAAATACAAATTTATATTCAAACACATCAAAGCTACTAAAATTGTGCTTAGAGATCACCATCAATATTTTAATCACCAAATTCCATGATTTTATCTCAGTCCACATTCTTAGCCATTCTCATATGTGACAGTAATTTAACTCTCTTTGAAACTTTTCCCTCCTTTAACCTTCATTGTTCATTCCTCATTCTGCTCCTATTTGATTCTTCCTTTGTTTTCTCTTCTACCTCTTGACTCCAAGATAATCTTCATTTAGATTGTCCTTGTTTCTCTTTTATTATTACTCTGCTTGACACCATTCTTAAGATTTCAACAATTGGTAGTTGTCTGGAATTACAAATTAATATTTCAGGATAGATTCTCTACCCTAAGAGCCAAAACTAGCATATTCCATAATTTAGGTCATCATTTTTCCTCTCCCCTGACTTTACAGTTTCTTTTAATGATGATACAATTGTCCTCATAAAAGTCATTGCATTTAACCTAGACTATATTACAGTAGTTTCTAACTATTCTTCCTCCTTCACTTTGGTCCCTTTTCCACTCAATGAACATAATGATGTTAGACTACAATCCTTTCAACAAGATTTTGTTACATTTCTCCTTTGCTCAAAACCAACAGAGCTACTTCTGAAAACTCAGGTTTTCCTGCAATCACCACAACCATGAACAAACATCTTATTTGGCATTTAAAACCCTCAATAGTGTACCACAATATATCTTTCCCAGTCTATACCCCTACACATAACTACATCCCAAACAGTGTGGATTAACTTTAAATTTGCCAAATATTTTATCGTTTGCTGCCTTGTGTTCAAATCATCCCTTTTATGTAGCTTAAAAAGAAAAAAAAAAAAAAGACAGCCCATGTCCTTTCCATACATAGGAGCTCTGGTGGCGTAGTACTGAAAGCACTTGACTGCTAACCAGAAGGCTGGTGGTTCAAACCCACCAGCCACTCCTCGGAAGGAATGTTGGGCAATCTACTTCCATAGTGATACCGCCTCAGAAACCTAAGAAGGGGTTGCTATGAGTCAGGTCCCGCTCCATGGCACATAACAACAACAACAACAAAGTAAATTACATAGTCAAGCCTCATGTAAGTAGGATTGCAGTATATACCTCCCATAGGGAGGGACACAGAAAGTCCCGTGGCCAAATCTGTTATCAATGGGACAGCGATATGTCATCCTTCCACAAGAAGGAACAGTGAATATTTTAGACAAGAATACAGTATACTGCACATTTCTTTCACATGTTAACATTTTCAAAATTGAGTTGTTTGTTACAATCAGTGGTTAATTACTATTACTTGGCAGTATTTTTTTTTCTTTTACGAAGTACCAAAAAAACTGCATTTTAAAGTCAATGATGTTAAGATTTAATGAAATTTGGTAGGCTCAACTCTAAATATATTCATCTAATTTACCTAATGACTTCTCAATATGTGGTTAGTTTCAAATTAAAATGTAATATAGATTTAAAGAGTAAATAGATTTAAAAGCTGTGCAGTTAAGATTCCCCAGCACTCATTCCAGCCTGACTGAGAGTTCTGTAGTAGGGACAGCTTTAAAACAGGGAAAAAAAAAAATAGAGTGATAGAAATTTGCAAAGGTGAAAAACAGTTAAGTAACCAATGGAATGGAATAGAGAATTTAGAAATAAGCCTATGTAGAAAATATTATAAAGATGGCATTACAAATAATAATAAATAATATAAATAAATACAGTGAAACTTGTGAGAACCAGAATTTGATGGATGACTTCTTTTTCTGGGTGTCTCAGGTTTTCCATTTTTGACAGGTTTTAGTCTTATCACTTTTCTGTTACCCATTTTACTGGAAAATATTTGAGTTATCTTTTTCTGCCAGGTTTCTACTTTACACAGATTCTGCCTTTCACAGTTTTACACACACACATACATACACATACAAAAGAGGAAGACCCTCAATGAGATGTGTTGGCATAGTGGCTGCAATGATAAGCTTAAGCATAGCAACAATTGTGAGGCTGGCATAGGATCAGGCAGCATTTCATTCTGTTATACATAGGATCACTATGATGAGTTGGAGCTGACTCAGCAGCACCTAATAACAACAACACACACAGACACACTTAGAAAACTGTGTCAGTGTGTCAAAAAAAATAGTTGAATTCCTACTCACATCATGTAAACAAGATAGTCTCCGGATGGGTTAAAGATCTAAATAGAAAAGTTCTCACTAATAGAAAAGAATTTAAAATATTGTTATGACTTAAAAGCAGGGAAAAACCAATACAAATTATAAGGCAAAAAACTGATAGATTTAATTATATCAAAATTAAAGATTTCTGGTCAATGAAAGATGTCATAAAAAAATAGATCACAAGTTGGAATTTACACCATGTAAAATCAACAAGATAATGATGCCTTGAATATATAAGAATTCCTGTAAATCATCAAGAAAAACACAGGGAATCTCACTAGAAGAAAATTAAGTAGAGGATGTGGATATGAATTGCATTAAAAAGTCCAAAAAAGTTGACATATATGAAAAGAAGCTCACTAGTTATCAGAGAAATGTTGTCAAAAATGACAATGAATTATCACTATATGCTCAGACATAAGCCATTATCCTAAAGTTGTGTATATCATTTCCATGTGTTTTATGGCATTAGAAGATTATTTTGTATGTGTTTTTTTTTTTTATTTTACATAAAGCAGTATCATAACAATGTATCTTTTTGCTGCTTGCTTTTTCACTCAACATTATATTCTGTATTTACCCATGTCTATACGTGTAGTGGGGAGCTCTGGTAGCATAGTGGCTAAGGCACTTGACTGCTAACCAGAAGGCTGGCGGTTCAAACCCACCAGCCACTCCTCGGAAGGAAG
>NW_006921739.1:2980417-2983070 GCF_000298275.1 Orycteropus afer afer | reverse complement strand
AGTTTATTCTTACAATTTGGAGGCTTTAAGTCCAAGTTCAAAGTGCCAAGCTCTAGGGGCTGGGTGAAAGCCCCTCAGCCTTGGGCTTCAGCTCTGCCTCCAGATCCTGGCCCACTGAAGCTAGAGGCTTTTCTTCACTCATACAGCTGCTGGCTGCTGAGACTGCCAAGCTCAAGGCTGACAAGTAAAAAGGCACAGTCCCGATGTTACCAAACCACATGGCAGGCCACTAATTCAAGTCCATTGTAAGTCCCCAGGTCAGCAGATCATGGCAGGCTGCTGAACAATGACACGGCTACACACAAGGTCCCAGCATGCCATAAGCTAGAGACCATTCCCCAAGGCTTCAGCTTAAATACAGGAAGTGACCATATTCCCTAAGGCAGCTATTCAGCTGCTTACAGTAGATTCCACCATGGAGTTGATTACCAGTCTCATCATGGGGAATACTACATCCAGCTGCCCAGTCGCTCAACCAGGCCCAGCCAAGTTGACACACAAACTTAACTACCATAAGCACCTTAGGCACTACACTACCAGAGCACCTTTAAATTCACTACATGTGCCAAACTGCTCTCCAAAGTGTGCCAGGTTTTACTCCTTCCTGTTATTCACAAGTTCTGCTTTCCCCCATTATAGCCAATGTTTATGGTATTATCAAATTTGATACATTCTGGTCAGATTCTTTGAGGTCCTGCAGTGGTGCAAGGAACCTAATTTAAATCTGTGTTATCTAAATTTTATAAAAGATTCTATGTAGGCATGGCTTTAGGCTTATGAACTGCCTGTTTCCATTGAGAGCACACTTCTCTCAATTACCTCAATTCTAATAACTTTATATTGAGTCTTTTTTAACTGACTGTATCTTCTAATACTGACATCAGGGGTGAGAAATCCAAGTGCCCTACTGGGGCCAGACAGGTAGTATACATAAGTAATCGGGCCAAGTTTGGACAATCTATTTCCAATCTATTTCCGTGTAAACCGCCTGAGAAACCCAAGGAAGGGTCACCATGAGCCAGGATCGACTTGATGGCACAGATCACCTCACCAGGCAAAGAAACAATAGGCAGTATTAGGGACTGTGATGAATAGAAGTGTACATAGGGGTCCAAACAGTGCAGCTGCTACTTAGTTCCATTCAATATTTGCCTTATGAGAATGAGTGCCCACAATGGCTTGGACATCTAAAGCTAAAATCTAGCTTCATACATAAAATCTTCAAAATGTATGATTTGGGCAACTAAAAAAATGCTGTGGGCCAAGCAAAATACCTTTGTAGGTGATAGGCCAACTGGCCCTACTCCATTCCCTCACCTAAATCATATGCATTTGATAAAGGCTATGTTTTCATTCCTTCTTTCCTTTTCCTGGATCAAGACTAGCTTGTTTTAGGGTTAGGCTGTTCTGTTTACTATCTCACAAAAGACAGTTCTATTTCATTGATCTAGCTCAGCTTTGATTAAATGACCATTGCTTATTGAGTACTTCAGAGTGAAAGTATTCATTCTTTTAAACTCAATAACCACAGAGCTAAATTACTTTATAACTTCCAGTTGGATATAAACACTAACATAGTGTTTAAGAGTGTAGATCAGCACTGTCCAATAGAAATCTGATGTGAGTCATAAATACAAGTCACATATGTTATTTAAAATTTTCTAGTATCCACATTTAAAGAAGTAAAAATAACCAGGTGAAACTAATTTTAATGGTATTTTATTTAACTTAATATATCCAAATCATTATTATTTAATGTGAAATAAATATAAATGGTTAATTTGATTTTGTTTTATTTTTATACTAAATTTTCAAAATCTGCTGTGTGTTTTGGATTTATAGCAAATATCCACTTGGACTAGCTACATTGCAAGTACTCAGTAGCCATTTAATCTCATCCATACTATTTAAACTCATCTTCCACATCAAGGTACTTAACTCACTGCCTCATCTGTAAGAGAGAAATCACAATAATACCTACTTCATGTGGTTGTTATGAAGATCAAAGCAGGAATATAGAAATTGATTCATAAATTTAGTGTTATTGTACCCATCATCATTCTTTTGGTAGATATAAATTGATATGCATATTAAAATGGATATAAATACAGATATATTTGGATAAAATTATGCCAGAGGCATTAACTTCAGTTAGATTCAACGCAACAAGCCCTTTATTTATGGTACAATGCTTTCTATATGATAATATATTATTATATAATAAAATAAGCAGACACATAAAATAAAATTATATATTAAATCAACAACAAAGACTGTATAGTAATGTAATGCATCTAATATATTGATATTCTTTATTGTAATAAAGGAGCTCTGGTAGCATAGTGCCTAAGGCACTTGACTGTTAATCAGAAGGCTGGCAGTTCAAACCCACCAGCCACTCCTCGGAAGGAAGATTGGGCAATCTACTTCCATAGTGATACTGCCCTGGAAACCCAAGGAAGGGTCACTATGAGTCGGGTCCAACTCGATGGCAAATAACAACAATAGCATATTGTAATAAATATGTTTCTATGTAATATGAATTATTAAATGTGTATGTTGTTGTTGTTATGTGCCGTCGAGTCAAACCCGACTCATAGCGACCCCTCCTTGGGTTTCCGAGGCAGTATCACTACGGAAGTAGGATTGCCCA
>NW_006921739.1:2969531-2980317 GCF_000298275.1 Orycteropus afer afer | reverse complement strand
TAATATATTATTATATAATAATATAAGCAGAGTCTTTCATTTTACTTGTATGCAAAATCAACGCCCATGGAAGAAGCATTCAGGAAATCAAACAATATATTGCATTGAGCAAATCTGCTGAAAAAGACCTCTTTAAAGTGTTAAAAGCAAAGATGTCACTTTGAGGACTAAAGTGCACCTCATCTAAGCTATAGTATTTTCATTCACCTGATATACATGTGAAAGCTGGACAATAGAAAAGGAAGACCAAAGAAGAATGGATATATTGGAATTATGGTGTTGGTGAAGAATAGTAAATATACCATATACTGCCAGAAGAGTGAACAAATCTGGCTTGGAAGAAGTAAAGGAAGAATGCTCCTTGGAAGAGAGGATGGTGAGACTCTAGGCTCACATACTTTGGACATGTTATCAGGAAGAACCAGTTCCTGAAGAAGGACATCATGTTTGGTAAACTAGAGGGTCAGCTAAAAAGAGGAAGACCTTCAACAAGATGAACTGACAACAATGACTGCAATGATTTTGAGGATGGTGCAGAACCACAGTGTTTCATTGTTTTACATATGGTTGCTATGAGTTGTAACCAAGTTGACGTAACCTAACAACAAGAAGCAGGGTTTTAGCTTCATAGCTATTGAAAAATAAAATGTTTCACATATCCTTAAAAAAAAATAGAAAATAACCTCTTTATGATTAGAGACAGTCAGGAAGGAGGAAGGAAGGAGTTTAGCCCCAAGGGCAGGGCTAAGTCTGTATTGCTCAGTGAACAAATCTCAGCAAATAGCAAAGTCCCTGGCACAGAGTAGGCACCAAATAATGTTTAAGTGAATGAATGAATGAATGAGAGTATGCTGTTCACTCTTGTATTGAGATGCTAACTAACTTTTCTACATGAAGTAACTATGAAAATCACAGGGTTTTTTTATAATGTTCACTAGATTGTAAACTCCATGAGGACAGAGAATATGTATTTGTTCATTATTTGAAACTCGGTGCCTCCTACCATAGTGCCTATCACGTTAGACACTCAAATATTCGTTGGTGATTGAATAGATTAATAAATTCTAATGTGAAGTCATATGCTTTCCACCTATACTAGGAGAAATTCTACTCCAAAATAATGTTCAGTATGAGTCAGAAAAAAACAGATTTCATGTGATTTAAGACCAGGATTCTATAATAGCAATACAATATATCTATATTTTCTGTTATATTTTTCCTAAAAGGGACCTGTTGGTTTACCTGGAGAAGTTGGGATGACAGGAAGCACTGGGGAAAAGGTAATTTATTTTATTATTCTATTTAATAGTATGAGTTCTAGACTAAACTCAAAGGAGAGACATTTATATGACATTTTCTATTGTGTAGAATATATATAACATAAAATTTGCCATTTTAAGCACTATTTAGTGTACAATTCAATGGCACCAATTGCATTAACAGTGTTGTATAACCATCACCACTATTTCTAAAACTTTTCATCACCCCAAATAGAAACCCTGTACCCATTAAACAATAACTCCCTACTCCCAGTCCCTTGAAACTCAAATCTACTACCTATCTCTGAATTTGCCTATTTTCTATATTTCATTTAAGTAGAATCATACTTTTCTTTGTTTCTGATTTATTTTATTAGAATAATGTTTTCAAGTTTAATCTATGTTGTAGAATGTATCAAAATTTCATTTACTTTTATGGCTGAATAGTAGTATATTGGATTGATATTGATATACCATATCTTCTATATTCATTTGTTTATTGATGAGCACTTAGATTGTTTCCACTTTTGGCTATTGTAAGTAATGCTGCTACAGACATTCACATAAAATATCTATTAAAGTCCTATTTTCATTTATTTTGAGTATCTACATAGGACAGGAATTTCTGGGTAATATGGTAATTCTATGTATAACTTATTGAGGAACTTCCAAACTGCTTTCCACTGTGGCTGCACCATTTTAAATTCCAACCAGCAATATACAAATACTCAGTTCCCCTACATTCTTGCCAACACTCTTTGTTTTCCTTTATTAAAAAAATTATAATTATTATAGGTATCCCACTAGGTGCAGGTGTGAAGTGGTGTCTTATTGTGGTTTTTACCTGAATTTCCCACATAACCAATAATGAGCATATTTTCATGTTTTGTTGGCTGTTTGTATATCTTCTTTGAAGAAATGGTCTATTCCAGTTCTTTGGCCATTTTTTGATGGAGGTGTTTGCCTTTTTTTGTTGTTCAGTATAGGCGTTCTTTATATTTTCTGAATACTAATCACTTACCTGATACATAATTTGCAAATATTTCCTCCCATTTTTTGAGTTTTTCCACTCTCTTGATGCACAAAAAGTTTTTAGTTTTGATGAAGTTCAATTTATCTGTCGTTTTTTTTTTTTTTTTTTTTTTTTTTTTTTTTTTTTCCTTTGCTTCTGTGGTATATTTAAGAAACCATTGCCAAATCCAAGGCCATGAAAATTTGCCTTTATATTTATCTGGACATATTTAATTTCTCCGTCCTTAAGGATACTTTTGCCAGATACAGTATTTTTGTTTGACTTTTTTTTTTTCTTTCAGGACTTCAAATATGTCATCCCACTGCCTTCTGACCTCTATGGTTTCTGAGGAGAAATCAGCTGTTAATCTTATTGAGCACCTCTTATATGTGACAAGTCATTTCTCTCTTACTACATTGAAGATTCTTTTTCTTTCACTTTCCAATATTTGATTGCAGTGTATCTCAATATGGTTATGTCTTTCATTGAATTTGGGAAGTTTGGGGCATTATTTACATATATAGAGAAATATATGTATATATATATATCCTTTTTTGTTTTCTCGTCTCGGACTTCCATGATATATATTGTTGGTATATTTGATAGTGTCCCACAGGTTTCTCGGTTTCCACTTATTTTTCTTCATTTTTTTTTCCCTGCTTTTCAAGATGCATACTTTCAAGGGCCTTATATTTAAATTCACTGATTTCTTTCTACCATTTAACACTTTAGTGTTTCATTTTGTTTTTAAATTTCATCTATTGTACTTTTCTGCTCCAGAAATTCCAGTTGGTTTCCTTATACAGTTTATATCTCTTTATTGACATTCCTTATTTGTTCATACATCTTTCTCCTGCATTCCTTTAGTTCATTTTCTATGATTTCCCTTACTACATTGAGCATATTTTGAGTCAGTTTTGACATCTTTGACTAGTAATTGTCATTTTGGAGCTTCCTCAGGGATAGTTCTGTTAAGTTCTTTTTTACCTGTGAATGAGCCATATATTCTTGTTTCTTTCTTTGCTTGTAATATTTAATGAAAACTGGGCATTTTGAGTATTATAATGTGGTAATTCTTGAAATCAGATTGTCTCCTTCCTTAGGGCTATTTTTGTTGCTTGTTGAAGGCTGTGGTTACCTATTTGCATTGTGACTTTTCTAAACTATTATCACAATCTCCGATAGATTCTTTGTGTGTGGTCACTGAAGTTTCTGTTCAGTTATCTCTCTAGTCAGACTGCAACCTGACAGAAATTTCTTAAATATCTGGACTTAGAGGGTGAAAAAAAAATCTTTTTAAGTTTTCCTGTAAATGCTGCCAGAGAAAGCACTTTAGCATGAAGGGGCCAACACAAAGGCAACCATCTGTACTTGTCCCTCAGGGAATTATCAGAATGACCAAAACAATAACCCCGTTGGAGGACAAAGTCCTTACTGCCTACCCTGGCTCCACTCAGGCACTCTAAGAACATGGGCTACCATTCCCATGAGTGCAACAGGGATGAGTAATGGAGCTGGTTCATACATTTCACTCTCTCAACAAAGTTCAGCAGCCTCTCCCTTCATCAAGTATCCCATGGGTTGCTGTGAGTGGCTGATCATTTTCCAAAATAAAAAATAGTTGATTCTGATCATTGTTTGTAGTTCAGTATTGTTTTGGTAGACAGACTAACAGCTAAAATTTCCTACTCAGCCATTTTCCATGATGCTACTTCCTCATATGCTCTTTTATGTTAATTACAAGTCACTCAAAACTTTTAACATTTTACCCATACTGCATCTTTTAAATATATTGAATTATCATTAATAGCACATATATTTCTATTTTCTAAAAGGAAGAGTACCTTTTATATTCTTAAAAATTGTGACTTTTAAGAGAAAAGATGAAACTGGCAATCTAAGTTTATGACTGGAAAATATTATTTAAATCTGCTTTATGAGAGCAGACTCCTATAGGAAACATTTTTTAAGGGGAAGAATAATTTATCACTTTTCCTGATCCAAGTCATAATCTCTTTACTTCTATTTGGAATCCAGTAGGCAGTTATTCTTGGGTAAATCTGGATATTATCATGGAAATTGTAATTTGGTTAAATATTACATAGAAATCATCACCTCAAGAGAGATTTTCCATGTTGAGATTTTTTTTTTAACTAAAAAGTAATTATTGGAACCAGCAAGGGTATATTTTGATTTTTTATTTAAATGGAATCTTTGTAATGAACAAGTGGGTAATAAACCATAAAGTTTGGACCTTTGACTGAAACCGGGCTTGCTGAATATAAATTGTAAGCATGATAGTCCGGCACACTTACTACAAAAGGCTACTCATTGCAAATACAGTCATGTACCACATAACATCCATTTGGACCACATCCAGCTGCATATATGTCCATGGTCCCATAATGTTACAACAAGATTTCAGAAATCCACATCAGAGAATGGGATATAATGAATGCAACAGCTTCCCCCATTCAACACTTGTATCTCACATCTCTTGTATATAAAATGATTGTGCTGCCAAGCATATAATGGTACACTATATGTATAACCTATAATATATATTTTTTGATAATCATAATAAACACCTATGTTACTGGCCTATATATGTACCGCATTTTACTTTCTATCTAAAAGGTTTACTGTATAATAGAGAATGCTTTGACTTTTAGACAGCAGCATCCAAGCTCACATATAACATATCTCTTGACTGTTCTAAGAGTTCTGGTAGTATAGTGGTGCTCTGGTTACCTAGTGCCAAGAATATACCAAAAATGGGATAGCTGAGCAAACAGGAGTTTATTCTCTAACAGTTCAAGAGGCTAGAAGTCCAAGTTCAAAGTGCCAGGCTCTAGGGGCTGTGTGAAAGACCCTAGACCTTGGGTTCCAGCTCTTCTTCTTACTTCCAGCCCACTGAAGCTAGAGGCATCTCTTCACTCAGGCAGCTACTAGCTGCTGAGGCTAACAAGCCCAAGGTCAACAAATAAAATGGCACAGTCCCAGTATTACGATACCACACAGCAAGCCATTAACTCAGGTTCATTGTAAGTCTCAAGGTCAGCAGAGTATGATAGGCTGCTGAACAATCACACAGCTACATGCAAGGTAAGCGTGCCATATGCTAGAGACCATTCACAAAGAAGCAGACCACATACCCAAAACAGCTACTCAGCTGCTCCAATAGATTGTACCATGGAGTTGATTACCAGTCTGGGGAATAACTACATTCAGCTGCCCAGCTACTCAACCAGGCCCAGCCAAGATGACATACAAATTTAACTACCACAATTCCACCCCTTGTCAACTTGGTACCTGTACAGATCTTCATTGGGTGGCATATGTACAGATCTCCTTCACTGGGTGGCTCTAATCCCCTAGTTCTTGAGTAGTGACCTCACCCCCTTGGCCTGGCAGGCCCTGTTCGTCTCCCTCTTGGGCATGGCAGCCCTGCCCCCTCATTCTTGGGCAGCAGCTATGGCTCCATTCCACTGGCCCACATGAACAAGAAGCCCCACACTCCCGAACCAAGTTGGTGATGATCTAACTCTTTGAAACCTGTGGGCCCATGGTGGTTCCACCCCCAAAGGCCATGGTCCTACCCTTTGAGGCTGAGGCAGCTCTGCTTCCCTTTTCCTTAGTCTCTCCACTTCTGCTGCTTAATGCCCTAGGGCAACCCACTCCGCTGGAAATCTTTAGGACTAAAGGACACTTAGCTTTCTTGCTTTGTGGGTCTGGCCAACCTGCTACTCCATTTTATTCTGGTCTCTTCACCAATTAATGACTGAAGGCAACTCACTCCTCCAGGAAACCACCTACCCAATGGCACCTGGCTTTCTCCTCCATGAGCTGGTAAGCCTGTTGCTGTTTAATGCCAGTCTCTGTGCTCTGCTACTGCCATCTTTCATGCTGATCTCTCTGCTGGTATCTCTCCGCCAGTCTCTTGGCTCTGCTCCTGCCATCTCTCATTCCATATGCCAGGGTCTCTCTGCCAGGGTCTCAGGTCGAGGACGCACTCCACCCGTTTCCACATTTTAGGTATCTGTCAGAGCAGCACCCCACTCTCTCTATGCCATATTCTATTCTGGTTACCTAGTGCCGCTCTGAGAAAAATATAACAAAAATGGGAAGGCTGAACAAACAGGAGTTTATTCTCTTACAGTTCAGGAGGCTAGAAGTCTGAGTGCAAACTGCCATGCTCTCAGGGCTGTGCGAAATCCCCTAGACCTTGGGTTTCAGCTCTGCCTCTTACTCCCGGCCCACTGAAGCTAGAGGCATCTCTTCACTCAGGCAGCTACTAGCCGCTGAGGCTAACAAGCCCAAGGTCCGACAAATAAAATGGTATAGTCCCAATGTTACCAAACCACCAGCAGGTCATTAACTCAAATCCATTGTAAGTCCCAAGTTTGGCAGATCATGGCAGGCTTGTGAACATGACACAGCTACATGCAGGGTCCAAGCGTGCCATAAGCTAGAGACCATTCACAAAGCTGTTTCTTATATACAGGAAGCAGACCACATACCCAAAGCAGCTACTTAGCTGCTCCGATAGATTCCACCATGGAGTTTACTACCAGTCTCACCATGCGGTCTAACTACATTCAGCTGCCCAGCCACTCAACCAGGCCTAGCCTGGTTTGACATACAAATTTAACAATCACAAGTGGGTAAAGCATTTGGCTGCTAATCAGAAGGTCAGTGATTTAAACCCACCAGCTGCTCCATGAGATAATCTCCATGAGGTAATCTGCTTCCATAAAGATTTACAACCTTGGAAACCCAATGGCAGTTGCTATGAGTCAGAATCGACACAATGGTAGTGGGTTTGGTTTTGAGTGTTGTAGAAATATCTCTCTGTTTAATTTTCTTTCAAATATATTACCATGGAGTGCATCATAGTTCCCAAATGCAGCAAAACCAGTGCTAGTGATAGGCAAAAGAAAAGTATCAATTTGGAAGTGAAACAATAGGTTATTAAACAACACAAAGATAGAAAATCAGTGAATTTCATTGCTCATGATTTAGACATGTCACACTTGACAGTCACAGTGATCCTGAAAAACAAAGAAAAAAATTTCAAGCTGTTAAAGGATCAACTCCACTGAAAGCTACAATGCTAGATAAAATGCAAGAGGGACCTGTATCAGATTTGCAGAAATTGCTAACATGTTGAGGACAAAACACAAAAGTGAATCTCTCTCAATACGTTGACCCTCACTTAGGGCATGAAGCTTTCTCCAGATACTTTAGAAAAAACAGTGCCAGCATATGATATGGTTTTGGAACAATGCCCAAATCACATCATGTTAAGTGATGCATGACTGTAATTAAGTAGAGCCAGGCATAGAAGTAAATTAGATAATATCTTAATTATTTCTATCTGCCACCACTCGTTTGTCAATTTGTCATACTATGATGGCCTACATGTTGCTGTGGGGCCAGAGGCTCTGCCACCAGTATTTCGAATACAGCAGATTCACCCATAGTGGATAAGTTTCAGCAGAGATTCCAGACTAAGACAGACTGGGAAGAAGGACAGAACCATCCATGTCTGAAAAAAAAACTGGCCATTGAAAACCTTATGAATAGCAGTGAAACATTATCTGATATAGTGCCAGAATATATGTCCCTCAGGTTAGAAGGCACTCAAAATATGACTTGGGAAAAGCTGCCTCCTCAAAGTTGAATCACCCTTAATGACTTGGATGGAGTAAAGCCTTTGTGACCTTCATTAGCTAAACTCAGTAAAGCCTTTGTGACCTTCATTAGCTAAACTCAGTATGGGAAGAAAGAGCTGTAAACATTCATTAATAATCAGGCCATGGAATGTACAAAGCATAAATCTAAGAAAATTGGAAGTTGCCAAAAATTAAATGGAACACATAAAGATCGATATCCCAGACACTAGTGGGCTGAAATGGATTGGTATTGGTCATTTTGAATCAGACAATCATATAGTCTATTATGTGAGGAATGAGAAATTGAAGAGGAATAGCATCACATTCATCATTAAAAAGAACTTTTCAAGATCTATCCCAAAGTACAGTGCCATCAGTGATAGGATGACATCATATGCCTACAAGGAAGACTAGTTAATACTACTGTTATCCAAATTTACACCACCCACCAAAGCCAAAGATGAAGAAACTGAAGTTTTTGCCAACTTCTGCAGTCTGAAATTAACCAAACATGCAATCAAGATGTATTGACAATAACTGGTGATTGGAATATGAAAGTTGGAAACAAAGAAGACGCATCAGTAGTCAGAAAATGGTCTTGGTGATAGAAGTGATCGCAGATAGAATTTTGCAAGACCAGTGCCTTATTATTGCAAATACCTTTTTTCAACAACATAAATGGTGGCTATACCTGTGTACCTCACACATGGAATAAATATGAATCAGATCAACTACATAATCAGAACATGGAATGTACAAAGCATAAATCTAGAAAAAGGTGGAAAAAAGTGATGGATAAGCTCAATGGCATGAGTCAAAACAAGGCCAGGAGCTGACTATGGAACAGACCATGAATTCCTCATATGCAAGTTCAAGTTGAAGCTGAAAAAAATTCAAACAAGTCCACGAGAAACAAAATATGACCCTGAGTATATCCCACCTGAATTTAAAGACCATCTGAAGAATATATTTGATGCATTGAATACCAATGACTGAAAACCAGATGAATTGGGGGATGACATCAAAAGCATCATACATGAAGAAAACAAAAGGCCATTAAAAGACAGGAAAGGAAGGAAAGACCAAAATGGATGTCAGAAGAGACTCTTAAACTTGCTCTTGAACGGAAAGTAGCTAAAGTGATTGGAAGAAATGATGAAATAAAAGGGCTGAACAGGTGATTATAAAGGTCACATGAGAAGACAAAGTATTTGCAGTGTAACAAATTACATGGTGTAGCTTTTCTAGCCATAGTTTTTGTAACTGCCACTTTGCAGTGAGTAGCTGATTGTTAAAGTTATCCACCTGGTTTATTTCTGTTGGAGCAGCAGGAAGCAATATTTTGGGAAGTTCACTCTCTCTCTCAGGTGTATAGAATTCTGGTGTTGGGATTGGTTTGTTTTGGCCACTCTCTCAGGACCAAAAGAAGCCTTCCTCAAAGCTTAAGAAATCTCTCACTGCTGGCTGAGAAACACTCTGCTGAGAAAGATGCACTTGCTGAAAGAGAGAGAGATGTGACAGACGTGTGCTGCTGAGACACAAGAGACACACACTGCTGAAAAAGAGGTACAAACTCCTGAGAGACATAAGAGACACTCACTGCTGAGAGAGACATGTTACCAAGAGACTTAGAGAGACTGCCAGCTGCTGAGTGAGACAGCCAGCTGTGAGATACTGAGCACATTCCTGAACTTGAATTGCAGCCTGTTGCTTCCCTAATAAACCCCATAATCTGTGAGTTCTGTGTGGCCACTGCAGTGACTTATGAAACCCAGCAGAAAGGTGGTGTGTACCATGGGAAGGAGGGTTGGTGTCAGGGTTGGTGAAAGGGCTGGAAGGAGGCAGCATATTTGGCCTAATAGTGATTCTGTCCTCCTCTTGTGGGGTTATAGGAAGTCAGAAGATGCTGCCTCCCTGCCCCTTACGTATTATAATGAAATGTGCAAAGACCTGTAGTTAGAAAACCAAAAGGGAAGAACAAGCTTGGCATTTCTCAAACTGAAAGAATTGAAGAAAAGGTTCAATATAATCAGTATTGAAGGATTCTATGGGGAAAATATTGAATGAAACAGAGTATCAAAAGAAGACGGAATGAATACACAGAGTTAATATACCAAAAAGAATTGATCAACATTCAGCTATTTCAGGAGGTAGCATATGATCAAGAACTAATGGTATTGAAAACAAAATGTGTATGAAATACTGAAAATGTAAAACGAACCTGCTTTGTAATATTTTACCCAAATCACAAAAATAGTATTAAATGAAGAAGTCCAACTTGTACTGAAGGAATTGAAAAACAAGGCTCCAGGAATTGATGGAATGCCCATTGAGATGTCTCAAAAAACAGATGCAGCACATGGCCAGACTTCATCTCACCTACTTTGGTCATGTTGTCAGAAGGGACCATTCCCTACCAAAGGATAAGCTTGGTAAAGTAGAGGAAAAGGGGAGGACCTCAATGAGATGGATTGTCACAGTGACTGGAAGAACGAGCTCAAGTATAGCAAGGATTGGGAGGATGGCGCAGGAGTTGGCAGTGTTTCATTTTGTTGTATATAGGGTCATGATGAGTTTGAGCCAATTTGATGGCACCTAACAACAACAGCATTTCCATCTGAATTTTAAATTCAAATAAAACTCAACACATTTAAAATTGAATTTATCTTTTCCCCATGGTCCAACTGACCTCTTTTTTTTTTTTTTTTTGCATCTGGATGGCAGCTTGCAAGCTTTTTTTTTTCTTTTTTATTGTGATTTGGGTGAAGATTTACAGAGCAAATTCACTTTCTATACAGCAGTTCACATATACTTTGTCTCATGTCATTGACCACAGTTTA
>NW_006921739.1:2964588-2968431 GCF_000298275.1 Orycteropus afer afer | reverse complement strand
ACTTATTTCACTCAGCATAATGTCCTCCAAGTTCATCCACGTTATGCAGTGTTTTGCAGATTCTACATTATTCTTTAGTGTTGCATACTATTCCATTGTGTGTATGTACCATAGTTTGGTAATCCATTCCTCAGTTGATGGACACCTAGGTTGTTTCCATGTTTTGGCTATTGTAAATCCAACTGACCTCTTCTAAGTTACCTCATTTCTATCAGTGATCCTTATACCTTATCTCTATTTTCTCAGTCAGGGTAGATAACCCATTTTAGGTTTTTCCTTTCTATCATCCTCTTTGGCTACTCTTTCAGCAGGTACTATGGATTGGGTTCTTCTTTATAATTCAACTTTTCCATTAGTTCACCAGCTACCTGCTTAGACATACCCTCATATATTATATGGTATGTTTAATAATATAATAATTTAGATTATGCCTAAATCTCCCCTCTGCCTTATGTTTTCTATTCTTTCTCTCTTTATCTTCTAATATGCCTTACATACTGCAGTAGCACACTGATTTTAATGGGTCATGATGAGGAAACATATTGAAAAACTTTCATTGGCTGCCTGTTGCCAACTCTATGAGCTCCTCTACCTTGCTATCAAGACACTACATAAATTTGGCTTGATCAGCTTGTTTAACAAATTCTCTAATATTCTATAATATACATCTTCTTCTTGCCCCTGTTTCATGTATCATGTACTTTTTCCTATTCCGATTATTTGCATTATTATTGTTTTCTTGGTTTAGAATATCCTCTCCTTGCCTTTTATTTACTCAAACCCAAACTATAATACTTAGGTGAATTCCCATCTTTTTTATGAAGTCTCCTCAGGCTCTTCTAATTCTTTTTTTATTTCTTCCCATCTAGATTTAGAATAGTACAAGACAGCCAAAAATTTATTTGTTCTCTAATTGTTTCATCTTCATTAACATCATCTCTGGAATTATTTGAGGGTAAAATCTAAGTCACTTAAAAACCACTCACTGCTGTTGAGTCAGATCTGACTCATAGCAACCCCTCCGTAGGTTTCCAAAGCAGTATCACTACAGAAGTAGATTGCCCAGTCTTCCTTCCAAGGAGTGGCTGGTAGGTTTGAACTGCCAGCCTTCTGGCACTACATACACTAATGTTCATTCCTTTAGTACATAGAAAATGTTTAATATATATTTATTCTTTTTAACAATATAACAAAATATATTAACAGTTTAGATTAAAATTTACATAGTTTTATAGTTATTTTCTTTTTAATTCTTTCTTGATTTTTAACAGGAATTTAACAATCCTGGGGATTTTAATATGAATAAATTTAGTCCTTTTAATCTGCTCTGGCAAATTTGGTTATCATGAGTCTCCAAAATTATTTCTGTGACACTTAATTGTGGTGGACAGACTATGGAGATAGTTTTGCTCAATGATTATACAGATTAAATAATTAAGTTTTATAATATGCTTTGTTGAGTTCACTCTTCTCATTTTTGTGTGTCTCATAAAATTTTAAGAATTATCTCCTTACATAACTTAAGCATATGATACATTCTCAATTTTAAATCTTGATTATTTCTCCATAATTTCTGTTTTCTTCATCTAATAAGTCTTTGAGAATTTTATCCCATGAAAAATATCTTAAGATAATTTCTATTATATTAAAAATTAGCAATTTTAGAGAAAAATGCACAATTTTAAAATTTAAAAATAATTGGATGTTATGATGAGATATATGTATGTATAAGATATGATTCTGACAATTTTTCTTTGTAGGCTAAAATTAATCCTAACTATGCCAATATACCTCAAGGTTCATCTTTTTTCTTTCTTGTTTTAAAAGGGAGAGCGTGGAAGTCCAGGCCCACTGGGTCCCCAGGGGGAAAAAGGTGTTATGGTAAGAGTTCAGTGATTTGAAAGTAAGTTTCCAAAGTCCAATAATGTTAAAACATTCCTGGGGTAGAAGTGCCTTGAATGGAATTTAAGTAAGTAAAAAGTGTTATTTTATAGTAAATTTCTACTAGAATTTACTTAAAACAGTTTAACTTTCAGAATATTCTGTGGCACTAAAAATTATGCAAATCAGATAGTTTAGTCAAATAATTCTACATCTACACCTCACTTATTAGCAAGGTGAGTTTCCAAATACCAGGACATTATATGAATATTGATGTTACATGAAAATAGAAGATGACCACATCAGATCACAAAATGAAGGATGTGTATATCATTACATAAATGTCACATTTCATCATTACATAACTACCAAACCACTGAGAATCATGGCTTTGCTAAGTTACACATAACCTTAACCATCACAGCCACCATTTACTCTTGCTTCACACCTTGGCATTCATTTCTACCAGATATATATCGTTATTGAGCAAAATGTTCAGAAAGCAGATTTTATACTGTGGTCATGAATGTGAAATGTCATATCTAATAAGGCACTAATATCTCAAATTTATAGAAAACTTTAACACCTCAACAACAAAAAGACAATTCAATTTAAAAAATGGGCAGAGGACATGAATACCTTACAAAAGAAGACATTCAGTCAGACAATAAACACATGAAGAAATGCTTGCAATCATTAGCCATTAAAGAGATGCAAATCCAGACTGCAGTGAGATACCATTCACCCCAATGATGAAATTAATAAAAAAAAAAAACAGAAAATAATAAATCCTAGCAAGATTGTGGGGAGATTGGGACTCTTATATACTGGTGATGGGAATGTATAAATGGTATAACCATGATAAAAAACAGTATGGCACTTCCTTAACGAGCTAAAACTAGAGATACCATATGAACCAGTAATCCCATTACTAGGTGTATATCCTAGATAAATAAGAGCTGTGACACAAATAGGTATATGCACCTAATGTTCATTGCAGTATTATCCACAGTAGCAAAACGATAGAAACAATCTAAGTACCCATGCATGGATAAACTATGAAGCATACACACAAAGGAATAAGAAAACAAACTCACTGCTGAGTCGCTTCGGACTCATAGCGACCCCCATTGGGTTTCTGAGGCTGTAAATCTTTATGGAAGTTGATTGCCCTGTCTTCCTTCCATGGAGCAGCTGATAGGTTTGAACCACTGACCTTCCGGTTGGCAGTCAAGTGCCTTATCCACTATGCCACGAGAGCTCCTTAAACTACGGAATACTACTCATTTGTGGTATGACAGGGAGCTCTGGTAGCGTACTGCTTAAGGCACTTGACTGCTAACCAGAAGGCTGGCAGTTCAAACCCACCAGCCACTCCTCGGAAGGAAGGGTGGGCAGTCTATTTCCATAGTGATACTGCCTCGAAACCCAAGGAGGGGTCACTATGAGTCAGGTCCGACTCAATGGCACCTAACAACAACAACATGGTATGAAATGTTTCTCAGATTCATCACTATTCTTTAAAGCTGTGTAGTACACAATGGAATACTACACAACTTTAAAGAATAGTGATGAATCTGCAAAACACCTCATAACATGGATGAACCTGGAGGATACTATGCTGAGCAAGATAAGTCAAACACTAAAGGACAAATAGTGTACAGGACCACTGTTATAAAAATTGAAGAAAAGGTTTGCACATAGGGTAAACATTCTCTGATGGTTACCAGAGATGGGAGGGAGAGGGAGGAAAAATCACTAACTGAAGAGTAGACATGTATTAACTTGGGTGAAGGGAAAGGCAATATACAATAAGGTGGAGGTCAGAACAACAAGAGCAAAGCAAAGGAAGACATTGGGAGTAAAGGGCAACCATGCTATTATATACACAATCCTTCAATAGCAGTAATAATAAACAATAATCTACAAGTGGATGCATAGCTAGACGTGGAAGCTGAACAG
>NW_006921739.1:2955762-2962218 GCF_000298275.1 Orycteropus afer afer | reverse complement strand
AACAGCCCAGTTTATAGACTGAGACAGACTAGGAAGAAGGAAGAGGCCATCCACTTCTGAAAGAATTGGCCAGGGAAAACCTTATGAATAGCAAAGAAAGGCATTTGGCTGCTAACCAGAAAGTCAATGGTTCAAACCCACCAGCTGCTGCACAGGAGGAAGATGAGGCAGTATACTTCTATAAAGATTTACACCCTTGGAAACCCAATGGGGGTCGCTCTGAGTTGGAATCAACTCAATGGTAGTGTGTTTGGCTTGCTTTTTGTTTATGGTGAATAGTAAATGGGGTTTAAAAACTTGTGAGCAGCCATTTAACATGTAAGTGTTGATCATTCCCCACCAGTGCAAAGAAGAGTGAAGAAAATCAAATTTTCAAGGAAACAATTAGTCCAAAGGACTAACGGGCCACATGAGCCATAGCCTCCACTAACCTGAGACAAGAACTAGATGGTGCCCTGACACCACTGCCAACCACTCTGGACAGAGTGGGAGAAAAATTTAGAATAACATTCAAAATCATAAAAAAAAGACCAGACTTATTGCTCTGACAGGGACTGGTGGAAACCCTGAGACTATGGCCCTTCAACACCCTTCAAACCTTAAATTTAACTCAGCCCTTGGTATCACCTTTCAGCAAAACAATAGACAGGCCTATAAAGTGAAAAATAACAGCCATACACCTAAGAAGAGTCAACCATATGAAACCAAAACAGCAGCACTTGTCCAAAAACAAAATTTAGAAGCAAGGATGGGGCAGGAAAGAAGGACAAATGAATCTAGGAGCCAGGGAGGAAGTGGAAAGGGTGCTGTTACATTGAGGAGATTGATTGATGTCATGGAACAAAATGTGTATAAATTGTTGAATGGAAAACTAATTTCTTCTGTAAACTTTCACCCAAACCACAACAAATTTAATAAATAAATAAAAAGTTATATGTTGGATAATAAGGATAAGTGAAGCATAGATTTTAGTTTTAAGAGAAGAATTAAACTTCCATACAAAGAAGAAAATTCAGTTAGGATTTTATCTATTCTTCTATACTCTATAGTTTATATCACATATACCACCATTACCACTCTTCCATGAATTTGTATGATGTGATTCTTTGGCATTGAACTTAGAATTTGGCATAGAACTTAGAACTTAGATCAGAACTTGGAATTCATCTTATATTCTTATATCTTTAGGATAATAATAGCTGGCAAGTTTTATACCTGAATTGCATTTTTTTTATTATGCAATTTCTGAATATGATTGGAAGTAGATCAAATAGATATACTAATAAAGGAATCTTGCTTTCAGAAAATACATGGTGATGGTCTGATGGCATACAATACTGACTGCAAACTCATTTTATCAGGATAGTCTTTAATTTTAACTTCCATATTATGAGAAATGCTTTACAAGATTATTTTTAGACATCTTCAATTATTATAATTATCATTATTATCAACTGTCAGCTAGGAAATTTATCATATCTATAACCTTAATTAATTTCAAGAATATTTACCTCCTAAGACATTCTCTGCATCAGTGCTAATACCATAAAGTATTATGGTCCAGAAGGCTGGTGGTTTGAACCACCAGCTACACCTCAGAAGGAAAGTTGGGCAATCTACTTCCATAGTGATACTGCCTCAGAAACCCAAGGAGGGGTCGCTATGAGTCAGATCCAACTCAATGACAGTGAGTTTTAGAGTTAGAAAACTTGACAGACTACATACAGTCTTTGATACATCCACTTTCCTAAATTATACAATTCCCTGACCTATCTGAAAATAATATGGTTAACTAGCATAATCTATATGTTTTAACATATATCCATGCACACCCTACATAAAGATGAGATTAATTTCCTCTTGTTAATAGGCTGAAATACATGATTCTGGCTTTTCTAGATAAAGACCTTTAATAAAAGGATATATAGTTTCTATATAAACATGTATTTGATGTCTATGGTCTGTCTTCAGAACACTCATAATAGCCTCTGATATCTTGGATATGAGAGAGATCGCATCAAATTATGACTTTTTATTACTATTTATAGTTCTTGTTTGTCTTAAAAGAAAATAATTAGACATGATGAAAATTTTATGTCTTTGATGTTTTTACTTATAGGGATATCCAGGTCCTCCTGGGATTCCAGGACCTGTGGGTTCACTAGGATTACCTGTAAGTACTGAAAAGACCTTATGATTTCTTCTAGAATGTCCTTTTAAAGTATAAACCCATCACTTCCTTTTTGTTGTATTTTTCATTTCATGCAAAGTAAGTTGTGTGTAAAGTGATGGAATATTTCATGGTGTCTTGAACTTACTCACCTCTGCTTGCTGTATTATTTATTGCTACCTTCTTATAGTGGTCAGTACAGCCAGTTTTAATTCTGAAGCCTAAAACTAAAAACTTCAAATTGTAAAACTTTGTTTTAAAAAACCACATATAAGAAAATAGGATCAGTAATAAAGATTAGAAACAAGAGCATCTGGATAAACATAAATTACAAATATAAATTCCAACTTATTTTTCTTAGAAATTCTCAAATAACCAGATAAAATTCATAGAAAATATACCTTTATTAAATAAAATTGAATTTTAAAAAAGACTCCATTTGATATGGAACGATAATGAAATCTTACAACTAAAGTGATAACTTTTGCCTATTATAATTAGACAGTTATTGTGATCCTAAGTATGAAAAATGTCAGCCTTTTGACCCCCTGAGCAGAACCAGTCTTCTCAGAAATTGTTTATGCTAAGTTTTATGAAACTTCTGTTTTGGTGGTAAGCCTGATTTTCTAATATATTCACAGACGTGTTGTTGGCTTCTAAAATTAGGAAACCTGATTGAAGGCATAATTGTCTATCTCTTTGTTCACATAAAACAGTAAATGAATAAATTTCAAATCCTATGAAGGTGCACTTATTTTTTATTTACCTAACCAAAAGCTCTGGTCGTGTAGTGCCTAAGGCACTTGACTGCTAATCAGAAGACTGGCGGTTCAAACCCACCAGCCACTCCTTGGAAGAAAGATGGAGCAATCCACTTCCGTAGTGATACTGCCTCAGAAACCCAAGGAGGGGTTGCTATGAGTCGGATCCGACTCAACGACACAAAACAACAACAACAATCAAAAAACAAACTCACTGCGATCTAGTCAGATCCAACTTATAGCGACCCCTCCTTGGGTTTCTGAGGTGGTATCATTACAGAAGCAGATTGCTTTAGCTACCTAATGTTACATAAATATATCAATTTTGTTTTCCTATTGAGTTTTTTATTAAAGTCTATAAGCAAAAAAATAATAATTTGTTAGTATTCACTTAATAAATAGCAACATATTCTTCATTTTGAGCTATTTTATGGCACGTTAAATTTAGAATGTTTTGTGGTACTTTTCATGATGTCAGAAAAAAAAATCTATTTTTATGTGGCAGGATGTCATAAATATCTAGAATAACCAGTGAAGTATCTCGTAGCAATAGCCATTGCTTATTCAGTAGGCTGGGGTGATTAGACTGGTCTGACTGGCTAAATGGGTGTCTCCATCCTCCACCGTCCTCCATCCTCCACCGTCACCCCAAATTCCCCATGAACATGACTTGGTCAATGAATATTAAAAGATTCTGATTCTTCGGTTGGGGGGTAAACACAGAGAAATGACATTTCACCAAATAACAGAATAAATACATCAAAAATAGAATACTGAGGGAGCAAGAGAGGTGTGGTTTTTTTGTTTGATGATTAATTTTCTTTTTCTTTTTTCTTTTGTAATTGTGATTTGGGTGGAAGTTTGCAAAGCAAATTCATTTTCCATACAGCAGTTCATACACATTTTGTTTCATGACATTGACTGCAATCCCTACAATGTAACAGCTTTCTTCCCATTTCCTCCCCTTGAGTACTTTTTCCCTGTTTCCTTCTTTCCTATGCATTCCTGCCCTTTGAGCTATCTCCCTGTGCAAATACTGCCCTGCTATTCTCCCATGATTAGTTGTTGTTCTATGGAGTGTATCTTCTTGGTGTAAATATTCAGCCTATATGCCTATTATTTGGTTGGAAGCCACAGGAGTGAGTCCAATTCCAGGTCTGAAGGGTAACTAGGGGCCATTGTCTCAAGGGATTCACCAGGCTCTATCAGACCAGTAAACCTGGTCTTTTTTTTTTTTTATGATTTTGAGTTTTGTTCCATGTTGTTCTCCCACTCTATCCAGATCTCTTGCACTGATCCCTTTCTAAGTGGTTGACAGTGATAAAGTGTATTTTTAAGAGACAAATCAATTTTATTTGTAAAATCCTCAAAGATAATTACATGTCATAAGAAAGACTGTGATTAACATTCCTTTAATTCTATAACTGACTGACTTAAAATTTTTGAACATGTAGGGTCATGTGGGAGCGAGAGGATCACCTGGGAGTCAAGGTCCTAAAGGAAGAAGAGTAAGTAATCTAATGAAAGAAGTACATTAACCTGAAGGGGGAAAAAAAAAAAGCCTTCATACAAAATTGTAAGTGTTCAGCAAAAATAATACCATAAATTCTAGTATTGTGCTTGAATGTTATTGTTTTTTTTCTCCTTTCTATTTATTATATTAAACTATCTACATTAATTGTAATGTGACTCAACAGTTTGTACTTATAAAACCATATTTTTTCCATTTTATTTTCCACTAATTTTCACTAATTTATATAGAATTCTTCTTTCTTATTTCCAACTTCCAGTTTCATTCTCTGGGGTAATTATGAATGTGAAAATATTAAATAGATTAATTTTCTGCTCATATATACTGAACATCATAATAAAATAATATCAATAAGAAATAAGGTGAGAAGACACAGGATTATTGAAAAAAAAAGAAAGAAAGAAAGAAACAGGAAGTTTGCTGTTGTTAGGTACCATCAAGTTGGTTCTGACCCATAGTGACACTCTATACAATAAAATGAAACACTGCCCAGTCCTGCACCATCCTCACAATCAGTACTATGTTTGAGATCATTGTTGGAGCCACTGTGTCAATCCATCTAGTTAAGGATCTTCTTTTTCACTGTCCATCTACTTTACCAAGCATGATGTCATTGATGTCCTTCTCCAGGGACTGGTCCCCCCTGATAACATGTTCAAAGTAAGTGAGATGAAGTCTCACCATGCTTACTACTGAGGAGCATTCTGGCTGTACTCCTTCTAACACAGATTTTTTTCTTTCTTTCTTTCTTTTTTTTTGTTTTTGTTTTTGTTTTTCTGGAAGTTCATGATATGTTCAGTATTCTTCACTAACACAGTAATTCAAAGGCATCAAGTCTTCTTCAGTCTCCCTTATTAATTGTCCAGCTTTCACATGTATATGAGGCAGTTGAAAATACAATGGTTTGACTCAAGCATAACTTAATCCTCAAAGTGATATCTTTGCTTTTGAACACTTTGAAGACGTCTTTTGCAGCAAAATGCTCAAAGAAATATGTCCTTTGGTTTCTTTACTACTTCTTCCATAGGCATTGATTGTGGATCCAAGTACAATTAAATCCTTGACAATTTCAATATTTGTTCCCTTTATTTTAATGTTCCTTATTGGTCCAGTTGTGAGGATTTTTATTTTCTTTATGTTGAGGTATAATCCAGACTGAAGACTGTAATCTTTGATCCTCAGCAGTAAGTGTTTCAAGTACTCTTGCTGTCAGAAAGCAAAGTTGTATCATCTGCACATTGCAGGTTGTTAATGAGCCTTCCTCCGATTCTGTTGCTATACTCTTCTTCATATAATACAGCTTCTCAAATTATTTGCTTCACATTAGATTGAATAAATACAGTGAAAGGATACAACTCTGATGCACATATCCCTGATTTTAAACCATTACAACTGCCTCTTAGTGTATGTACAGGTTTCCATGAGCACAATTAAGTATTCTGGAATTCCCATTCTTTACAGTGTTATCCAAATTTCTTGTCATAGACCAATGAGCTCTTCCAGCATTGCATCCATTTGTTGAAACACATCAATAAGTATTCTATCAATTCCTAGAGCCTTGTTTTTTGCCAATGCTTCAGTGAAGCTTGGACTTCTTCCTATTGTATCAGTTATTCTTGATCATATTCTGCCTCCTGAAATGGTTGAAGACTGACCAATTCTTTTTGTCACAGTGACTGTGTATTCCTTCCGTCTTCTTTTGATCCTTCCTGCATTGTTCAATATTTTCCCCACCGTATCCTTCAGTATTTCAACTTGAGGCTTGAATTTATTTTTCAGGTCTTTCAGCTTTAGAAAGGCTAAGTATTTTCTTCTCTTTTGGTTTTCTGACTCCAGACTTTAACTCCTCATTACATTATAATAATTTACTTTTATCTTCTCAAGCTTCCCTCTGAACTCTTTTGTTCAGTTTCTCTTCATTTCTTCCACTCATTTTAGCTACTTTGTTCAGAGTCTCTTATGATGTTCATTTTGGTCTTTTCTTTCTCTCCTTT
>NW_006921739.1:2953061-2953647 GCF_000298275.1 Orycteropus afer afer | reverse complement strand
AAAAAAAAAAAAAGCCACACTGCAACTTTCCAGTTGGCAAATGAGAGAGGAGTGTATGGATGCCCAATTTGGAATAATGAGTTTAATTTTATACCCTATGTTTTAGGTGAAGTTTGAAGAAAGACAGGAAATTTATTTCCATTATTTCTTTTCTGAAAAACTATTTTCTTTACTTAATTATGGATTTCCATTCTATAAATAATCCTGATGGCTCCATATATTTTAGCTCAAATGAGGTTAAAAATAATAAAATAAAAAATAATAGTAGATGATCTGGCCCCAAACTGTCATTTAGTGGTTGTACCCTGCCTGCACTTAGTACTTGCTCAGGTCAAATATGTTTATTTAACTTTGTATTCATCATTGTGGGAAAGTTTTGTGACAGGAGAAAAAAAGAAGAAATAATAATGTGTGCTTTTTGTTAAGTAAATAATTGATATCTTATTGGTTATCCAGGCCATTCACTCAAGCAAGATCTCCTCCTTAATAACTTGCACTATCTCTTTATTTTATTTTATTTTATTGTGATTTGGGTGAAGATTTACAGAGCAAATTCACTTTCCATACAGCAGTTCACATATACTTT
>NW_006921739.1:2929330-2938406 GCF_000298275.1 Orycteropus afer afer | reverse complement strand
AAAAAAATTTTCATTGTGATTTGGGTGAAATTTTATAGGCCAAATGGGTTTTCCACTTGATGATTCATACATATTTTGATTTGTGATATTATTGCAATCCCCACAATGCAACAGCACTTTTCCTACTTCCTCCTTTTGCTTACCATTTCCATTAGTCTCCCTTTCCTATACTTTTCTGCCTTCTAAGCTTTATCCCTGGGCAAACATTGCATTTTGATCTCATATGGTAGTGGTTCTAAGGAATACATACTTCCCTGGTGTTATTGTGCACCTTATAAACCTGTCAAGTGTTTGGCTAAAATTGAGCCTCAGGGATGAGTTTGGTTCCAGGCTTGCAGTGTGTCTAACAGCCATAGTCTCAGGGGTTCCCCTAGTCACCAATAATCCTGATCTTTTTTTATGATTTTGAGTTTTGTTCCACATTTTCTCCCACTCTATCTGGGGCCATCCTTTCAGAGTGTTCAGCAGTGGTAGCTGGGCATCATCCAGTTCTGGTCTCAGGGTCATGACAGTTGGGAGTTCATGTGGTCCATGAGTCCTTTGGACTAATTGTTTCCACATGTCTTTGATTTTCTTCACTTTTCTTTGCTCTGGATGGGGAAAGACCAATAGTTGTCCCTGAGGTGGCTTTCATAAGATTTTAAGATCCCAGTTGCTATTCACTATAGTTGGATATAGAACATGGTCTTTGTGGATTATGTTATGCCAGTTGACCTTCATATCCCCCAACACTATGGTCCTGAGTCCCCCAGCCCAGCAACAATACAGAGGAGGTCAACACAAAATGATCAAGGTAAAGGAAGGCACTGGTAGGAGCAGAAGAGTTAAAGCAACAAAGGTAAATACTACTACATACACAATCCTGTAATACCAGAATAACAATAATCTGTGAATGAATACATGAATAGACACTCAAGTTGATCAGAAGTGGGGAGGTCAATGGGAATACACTATGAATATAAATATGTTTGTTTTACAAGGGATAGTGCTACATATGTATTTGTATGTACTGTTAATATAGTAGAACATACAGGGGACAAATAATGAAATCTTTTTAGCCATGACCAAACACCTTTCCAGTGTTTTTTATTTACAAAATAATATTTGTCTAGCCCAGTGAAATAAATGGAAAAAGTACCTAGCCAACAGTTCCTATCACTAAGCCTTGCCTTGTCACCCCAAAGTCTGAGGGGTCTGATATTTCTAACATACCCACAACCTCTTTGTAGCATACAAATGTGTCATAGCACACTGAAGAGGATGGTCTTCTCTGAGTACATCAGCACTTATGACAACATTATCTTTGTTCCTTTAAGAGAACGATGGTTATAGAACTAATGCATATACACCGTTACTGTTCTGCCTGTGATTTACACTGTTATGAAATGACCATCATGTATGATAAGACCATTCCCAGAATTCTGATTCTGCCTGCCCATCTGCCTCCCACCCACCTATCTTTTTGCCATGCATCCAACCATGATTTATTGATTTTCTCCAATTTTCCAAACACTTTACTAAAACTAAAAACAAAACCCACCTGCATCAAATTGAATCTGACTCAGCAACCCTATAAGATAGAGTAAAACTGGTCCATATGGTTTCCAAGGTTGTAAATCTTTACAGAGCAGACTGCCTCACCTTTCTACCATGGAATAAATAGCTGGTGGGTCTGAACTGCTGACCTTTTGGTTAGCAGCCAGATACTTTAACTCTGTTAGCACCATGGATATTCAAGGTTACCAGCCCATGGATATAGACCACATGATTTTATAGTTTAATGGCATATAGTCTAGTGGCTTTAGAAGAAGTATTGTGCAATATCGACAATTTCGCAGAGAACAGAAAACACACTGGAAGTAACAATACCTGCCAACTCAGGACACTACTTCAACAACTTCATATCAAGAATGTTTTTCTAACTTGCCTTGAGAAGGTTGTGTAACCCTGATTCTTATATAGCTGAAAAAGAACATTTAACATTGACTGAATATATCATCTTTATAATATGAGATTCATATAAAGATGATCTGGCATAAGTTTAAGTATTTTTATTTATTCTCCATACTTCTTTATTTCCACTTGCCAAATTTGTCTTATGAATAGTTATTTAAGTGAAATGAAATAATTTCATATACAAAAGCTAGCTAATGTGAAATTATAGAGAAGACAGGTTAGCAGATTCTCTACTGCTAACAGTACTAGAAGGAGAGTGACTTGGCCTGATGAGTGGCTAAGAATCAGCATTATCTCAGCAGCTGCCCTTATAGTCAGTCTTAACTCTTTTGGGCTTGGTAACTGATTCTTTGATGTCTCTCCATTACACACTTCTTTATTTAGCTACCTGAACAGAAGAGTAGTCACAGAGAGCAAAGTTAACCTCTTTGTCTCCTTTCTTGGCTGTGAATTGGCCCTTTGTTCATGAGAGACCTTTAGGTTCTGCACCTTTTCTCAAGATGGATAGTGTAAAGGTATACAACAGAGTAAATTTTTAAATTCTGTCTGTGCTGCTTAAAAGGACCTCTGGTAACATAGTGCCTAAGGCACTTGACTGCTAACCAGAAGGCTGGCGGCTCAAACCCACCAGCCACTCCTCAGAAGGAAGGTTGGGCAATTTACTTCCATAGTGATACTCCTCAGAAACCCAAGGAGGGGTTGCTATGAGTCAGGTCTGACTCCACGGCTCATAACAACAACATGCTGCTTTAAAAAAAAAAAGAGCTCTGGTGGCATAGCAGGTAAGACATTTGGCTGCTCACCAAAAGGTCAGTGGTTCAAACCTACCAGCTGCTGTGCAGGAGGAAGATGTGGCTACTTCCTTAAAAATTTATAACCTTGGAAACCCAATCAGGGTCTCTGTGAGTTGGAATTGACCCAGTGGCAGTGTGTTTGGTTTGGAGTTTTTTTAATTCTACTTAAGATTTAAATTGTGGGAAAGGGAGATTACATGACTATATTAGAAATATCTTCTGCTTTAAGATTTTCTAGGCAAGGTATAAAATGAATAAAAACCAAAGTAACCAAACCCATTGTCATCTAATGGATTCCAACTCATAGTGACCCTATAAGACAGAGTAGAACTGCCCCATAGAGTTTCCAAGGCTGTAAATCTTTATCAAAGCAGACTGCCTCAGCTTTCTCCCACAGAGCAGCTGATGGGTTAGAACCACTGACCTCATTATAAAATGGATAGGACTATACAAACTCTAAATTTTGGCCTCTTAAAGGAAATATATAACATATTAGAAAAGAAGCAATCAATATTCACATTTGTGTTCAATGCTGGTAATGCCTGGAACATTCCAAGTGATAGGGCAAAGCTTTCTCTGTGTTTTTTTAATCCTGAAATAAAGCTTTTAACATGAGGAGGATCAAAACATTTTTTCAGCAAAACCACTTATAATTTTGTTTTTTGTTTAATGAGGCATGTTTTCCTGCTGTGTAAAGCAGGAACCACAAAGGACTGCTAGGCATAATTAGATAGGTATCTGAGTGACTTAAAATTATTAGAGAGGAAAGACAAAAAGCAGTGAGCAGTAAATGAAAACTGTGAGCAGCGATTAAAAGGAAATGCAAATATACTGAGTCCAAATTAACAAGAAATTTGTTCAATGAATAAGAGCTGTTTCTCTCATTCAAAGATACTTCCCCCTATTAATATTAACTGAAGGGTCATACAGATGGCCTGAGAGTTCTCAAAAGTCTTCCTAAAAAATACTTCTGTGCATGCAGTTTATATTTATGTTCTGATTAATCATGTTTTTAAAAAATCTTAGCATATATATGAAATACTGGCTCTATATCATATCATCAAATGCATTTAGGATTAAACTGATTATTCATGAATATGGCTAACAAAATTATTATCTACAAATTAAGTAACTAACTTAATTAAGCTTGCTTAATTTACATACCTATCAAACTTTTACTCCAGCTTTGAGGAGTTACTAATAGCCATTCAGTGCAGCCAATTTTAACTTTACTAAAAGGGGATTAAACAAAGAGTAGAATTCCTATTTAATCAGCATATGTTCTATAAAAGTTTCTTAGACAATGAGATACTTTAAAGCAAGCGTTTGAAAAATAACCTTCTGCCTGATTCCAAAACCAAAAAACCAAACTCACTACCATCGAGTTGATTGCGACTCATAGCAACCCCTCCTTAGGTTTCCCAGGCAGTATCTCTAGAGAAATAGATTGCCCAAACTTCTTTCCAAGGAGTGTCTGTGGGGTTCGAACTGCCAGCCTTTTGGTTAGCAGTCAAATGCCTTAGACACTATGCCACCAGAGCTCCCTTCTCCCTAATTAGGAGCCCATTATAATGTTGAGTGCTCAGGAGACAAGCCAGGCATATACACTACTGGTGCTCCTTTCTAACCCATGTAATTACTTCAGCAACCAACATCAAAATGAAATTTACAGGTGTTGATAAAGGCAAGCTTTTAAGATTCATTTTATAAACCTCTTCAAAATGTCTGATCTTCTTTTCTAGGCTGAATTTACTTGCTTACAGGATTAACCAGTATTTCTCTTTTAACATTTGAGAAACTATTATAAGCTTAAAGCAGTTCTGTGTCTTTGAATATTTAGACATGTGAGTCAAATCACCAACTTAACATTTGAAGGCCTCAGTATCTGGGACTGGGACTAGTTTTAGGCTTTGGATTGGTTCAGCCATGGCACATGATTGACATGCCATGACAGGAACTGGTAATGGTGAATATTTCCTCCTATAGCAGCTATTTAATCTGATATTGTCCAAGAAATGAAACCTGTTTGCAATATTTGGACCAAAAAAAAAAAAACTTTAGAATTTCTAAATTTATAGCTTTGAGTTTAAAGGACATTTTGATGCTTTATCCTTATGATTGCTACTACTTAAACTTAGATGAAAAGATTTTTAAATCTCTATCACTAGTCTTGGAAATTTCTGTCTCAATGTTACTGATTATCTACAGTTAAACTCATCTTCTGCCAGTCCTCCCTTCTACCTTATACAAACATATATTCTTATTTTTTTCTCTGTTAAAGTTGCCGTCGGAAGGAAGGTTGGGCAATCCTACTTCCGTAGTGATACTGCCTCGGAAACCCAAGGAGGGGTCGCTATGAGTCGGGGCCGACTCGACGGCACATAACAACAACAACAACAAAAGTTGCCGTCATTCTACCAGTTACTCAGTAACAAAATCTCAAATAAAGACATACAGAAATGTCAGGTTGCAAAGGTTTTTTGTTGGGCAATCTACTTCCATAGTGATACCACCTCGGAAACCCAAGGAGGAACCTCTATGAGTTGGATCCGAATGGACGGCAGTGAGTTTGGTTTTTAGTTTAGTTGCCAGTAGACTTCTTTCAGTCTAGATAGATTTTACTTGGTCTCTGTAATGTTTTAGAATGTTGACCACTCATTCCTTTTTGAACTCCCTAGGCTTCTTTTATTACTCCAAAAACTTTAAGGAAACTATTTTCTTACAAGGTAAGAAAAGGAAAAGAAGGCATTGTAGGAGTCAGATAAAGAAAATCAAAATGGGCTGCTAAATGTTTAAATCAGGGCAAGGTTCTGAAGAAATTTTACACTAAAACTTCAAAGTCATGTTTTTATCATTGTTCTTTTTCATCTTCTTTTAGTCCATTGTCCAGTAAAATTGACAGTCTCTCTCAAATCACTCAGTTCCATCTTTTCCATTCCCACTGCTACACTCATTTTTCTCACACAGATTACTCTACTAACCTACCCTCTAATATCTTTTTACCAGCCTAACCCATTCTTCACATTATTGCTAGATTAATTTTCCCCAGACTGAACTATAAATATATCATGTTCCTATTCAAAAATCATCAGTGACTTTCTATGTTCTATTACAAAGTTTCCACAAATGATTCCGTGGAAGGTCAGTTTTAAAATGATATTGTGATCAAATAAATTTGTGAGAAACTCACTTTACAACCCTCTTGGAGAATCACTTTCATATTATATTAAAGTGCTCCTGTAAAGCACAGGTCTGTGATCTTTGGTGAATTATTCTTAGTTTTCTCTATAGTAAAATGGAAATGGTCATAATACTAGCCTCACTGGGATTTTGTAGGACTAGATGAAATCCCACATGTAAAGCATGTATCACAATCCTGGAACACATAAGAATTCAAAAAAATTTAACCATTACTGTTACAAAGCAACTTATTTAACTTAACCCAATGCTTCCAAAAACCTTTCTTTTTCTTGTAATACCATGTTGTTAGGTACCGTTACATCAGCTCCCACTCAGTGCGACTCCATGTACTACAGAACAGAACACTGACCACTCTTGAGCCATTCTCACAATTCTTGCTGCACTTGAGCCCATCATTACAGCCACTAGGTCAATCTATCTTGTTGAGGGTCTTCTTCCTTTTGCTGACTTTTTACTTTACCAAGCATGACGTCTTTCGCTAGGGAATGATCCCTTCTGACAACATGACCAAAGTAGGGGAGATGAAGTCTGGCCATTCTCTCATCCACAGAGCATTCTGGCTGCACATCTTTCCAGATAGATTTGTTGGTTCTTCTGGCAGTCCATGGTACTTTCAGTATTCTTCTCCAACACCACAATTCAAAAGCATCAACTTTTCTTGAATCTTCCTTATTCATTGTCCAACTTTCATATGCATATGAGGCAATTGAATATACCATGGCTTGAGTTTGCCACACCTTAGTCTTCAAAGTGATGTATTTGCTTCTTAATACTTTAAAGAGGTCTTTTGCAGTAGATTTTCCCAGTGCAAAAGGATGTCTGATTTCTTGACTGCTCCTTCCATGAGTGTTGATTGTGGAGCCAAGTAAAATGAGATGTTTGACAACTTCAAACTTTTCTCCATGATCTTTTATCATGATGTTGCCAATTGGTCCTGTTGTGAGGACTTTCATTTTCTTTATATTGAGATGTAATCCATACTGAAGACTGTATTCTTCAGTCTTTATCAGTAAGTGCTTCAAATCATCTTCACTTTCAACAAGCAAGATTGTTTTATCTAAGGTTCTGGTAAGATGGCAGAATAGGCAGAAAGACTGCACAGACCCTCTTCAACAAAGAAAAGGGGAACCAATTAACACAGATACAGAAGATAATCCTGGAGCCCTGAGCTTTGAAGGGAAGGATATAGAAGTGGACTAAACTCCAAGTATAGTAGAAGAATTTGCATGAAAACACCAAAAAAGGAGACATATGAAACTGGTGTTATAGTGATCCTGATGGCACAGACAGTTTGGATATTGCCGAGTGGTGTTAGGACCTAAGAATTAATCTAAAATTCAGCCCTGTGAGCCAGGGACTGCACAGAGGACTGCACTGCACAGAGGACTGCACAGAGGACTGGTGGCTGGTGAATAAAAGGGGAAGCAGCAAAGAGGAAGGCAGGTTGAGCAGTGGACTGTTGCTTGTACAGAGGGCACAACAATTTTGAATGTTGATAAACGGTTCGACCATTTTGGATATTTAAAATGACAGCATTCTCCCAGATTCCAGAGACTTAAGAATAGGCTCCAATTGCCGGGAACTGCAAGGACATTCCTGACGTCAGTGACTTGAAAGGTTCTAGTTTTCAGCTGTTTCTCTTTTCCCTGTTCCTGATTCCAATTTTTTTTCTTTCTTGTGGTTAACCTCGTTCCTTGTTTTTCTTTTTGCAATTTTCCCATTTTTCCTTCATTATTCTCCTACTCTACCTTTATTCTCTTATTGCCCTCTCCCCAGATACTGCATGGGTTTTGTTTTTTACCTTTTTTCTTTTTTTGGATATTGTTCCTGTGCATTTTTTGTCAACTTGATTTTACTTTTTTGATGGTTATTCAAATGTTATTTTTGTCTAACTGAGTGGGAGAAAGCAACAGTCCCCATATGCTACAATACCCACACCTCCTGCAGGTTCACTTACTGAATGAGAGCCACCACTTCCTTCTCCACCAACTAGCCAGTGATAGACAACCACCAAAAAGAGCCTGACTCACCCTTAGCTGCTCTTCACAAACAGTTAACAGAAATCTAAATATAAAAACGTCACAATGTCTCAAAGACAACAGACCATCACAGTCCACACAAAGAAACAAAATAAAGTGGTAGAAACAAGGGAGCAGGATACAGACCCAGGCACATCCCTGAGGAAGATAAGGAATTCCAAAGCATTATATTTAGGTATCTTCAAAGGATTGAGAGACAGATTGAGGAAAACAAAATTAAAATCAAACAAAATTAAGGAGAACACAGACAAAACCCTAGAAAAATTTTGGAAGAAAATACAAGAACAAAATGACAAAATAAATGAAAAATTAGAAATGATTCAGAATCTACAGATAAATATCCTGAAGATTAATACTAAATTTTTAGAAATAGATAACACAATGAAAGAGCAAAGGAGTAGAAGTGATGCAATGAAAGACATAATTAATGAGATTAAAGACAAATATCTGAATACTTCTTTGGAAAGAGATCAATAAGAAGAAAGATCAAAACAAAATGAAAAAAGCCTAAGGTTCATGTGGAATACCATCAAAAGGAATAAGCTACATGTCATCGGAATTCCAGAACAGGAAGAGAAAAATAAAACCACTGAGAAAACTGTCCAAGATTTGTTGGAAGAGAATTTCCATGATATGATGAAAGATGAGCATATATCAATTCAGAAAGTCCAACAAACCCTAAACAAGATGGACCCCAAAAGAAAATCACCAAGACATATCATCATCAAACTCATCAAAACCAAAGACAAAGAAAGAATTCTTAAAGCAACACAGGAAAAATTAAAAGTTAATTACAAAGGACAACCAATAAGAATAAGCTCTGATTTTTCAGCAGAAACCAGGCAAGCGAGAAGGCAATGGGATGGTATATATAAAACCCTGAAACAGAAAAATCTCCGACCAAAAATTATATACCTGGCAAAATTGTCCCTTACTCTGGTTATCTAGTGCCGCTCTGAAAAGAAATATACCACAAATGGGATGGCCTTAACAAGCAGGAGTTTATTCTTACAATTTGGAGGTTTTAAGTCCAATTTCAAAGTGCTAGGCTCTAGGGGCTGGGTGAAAGCCCCTCAACCTTGAGGT
>NW_006921739.1:2924690-2929035 GCF_000298275.1 Orycteropus afer afer | reverse complement strand
GAATAACTACCACCAGCTGCCCAGCCACTTAACCAGGCCCAGCCAAGTTGACACACAAATATAACTAACACACCCCTCAAATATGATGGAGAAATTAGGAGATTTCCAGATAAACAGAAATTAAGGGAATTTGTTAAAACCAGACCAACCTTACAAGAGATACTAAAGGGAGTCCTTTGAACAGAGAACCAATAATAGCAAACAAAAAGTGACCATTAATACACAGGATGACGTAACCAGAAATCACAGCTATGGACATATCCAAAGTAAAATAAGCTTAAAAGATTGTCAACAAGGAACCAGAGACATCAATTGGCAAATGAGGACAACTACAAACCAAAAAGAGGGGAAAAAAATGTAGTTACAGAACTTCTAAGTGGTGCGGAAGTTAAGAGAGTTGCAAGATAGAATGAACTGTTCCAAACTTGAGGAGAAAATTATAAATCACAGGGTAACCTCAAAGAAAAATTATAAACCTTCACATCACAATAAAAAACAGGGCAAGCACAAATATTTAGCAAATACTAAAACAACAGCAAAAAAGGAAATGATAACACAATTCATAAACATCATGAGTTCAGCACAGAAAATTATATGGAACAAAGAAACCAGGGACATCGTGAAGAAACACATAAAAAATGACAGCAACTAATTAATACTTGTCGATAATTACACTGAATGTTAATGGATTAAATGCACCACTCAAGAGCTAGAAAGTTGCAGATTGGATTAAAAAACAACCCAGGAATATGCTGTCTACAAGAGATACACAATAGAGACAAAGACAAAAATAGACTAAAAATCAAAGGTTGGAAAAAGTTATATCAAGGAATGGCAACCAAACAAAGAGCAGTAGTGGCAGTATTTCTGATAAAATATATTTTAAGACAAAATCCATCATACAAGACAAGGAAGCACATTATATAATGATTAAAGGATCAATAGAACAGGAAGATAAAACGATAATAAATATCTATGGACTCAATGAAAGAGCCCCAAAATGCATAAATCAGACTTTAAAAGAGTTGAAAAGGCAAATTGATGACTCCACAGTCCTAGTGGGAGACTTTAATATACCACTTTCAATGGAAGATAGAACAACTGGAAAGAATCTCAACAAAGATGCAGAAGAGCTAAACAATAAAATCCACCAACTTGACCTTGAAGACATCTACAGAGCACTTCACTCAACAGCAACACAATATACATTCTTTTCCAGTGCACATGGAACATTCTCCATGATAGACCATATTTTAGGCTGTAAAGCAAGCCTTAATAAATTTAAAGACATTGAAATACTGCAAAGCATCTTCTCAGATCACAGTGCTGTCAAATTAGAATTCAACAATAGGTAGATCAATGGAAAAAGAGTAATGAAAATTGAGTAACACCCTCCTTTAGAAAGACTAAGTAGGAGAAGAAATAAAAAATGAAATTAAAAAATTCCTTGAATCAAACAAGAATGAAAACACAACATACCAAAATCTTTGGGACACAGCAAAAGCAGTGATCAAAGGCCAGTTTATAGCAATAAATGCACACATCAAATAAAAAGAAAGAGCCAAAATCAACATTTTAAACCAACATCTCCAACAATTAGAAGAAGAAAAGCCTACATCACCAGAAGAAAGGAAATAATAAAGATTCGAGCAGAAATCAGTGAAACAGAAAATAGAAAAACAATAGAAAAAATTCAACAAGACCAGAAGTTAGTTTTTTGAAAAGGTTAATAAAATTCACAAACCATTGGCAAATTTAACAAAGGAAAAGAGGGAGAGAATACAGATAACACAAATAAAAAATACAGTGTGCAACATCACAACAGAAGCAACTGAAAAAAAGAAAAAAGAAAGATAATATCAGGATACTATGATGAACTGTACTCTGACAAATTTGAAAACCTGGAAGTAATGGACAGATTTCTAGAAACACACCACTTACCTAAACTAACACAGACTGATGTGGAAAAGTTGAACAGATCCATAACAAAAGAAGAAATTGAAGAGGTCATCAAAAATTACCAACAAAAAAAAGTCCTGGCCCAGAGTATTTCACCAGAGAAGTCTACCAAACATTCAGAGAAGAACTGACACCAATACTACTCAACCTATTCCAAAACATTGAAAAGGATGGAATCCTCCCTAACTCATTTTATGAAGCAAGCATAACCTTGATCCAAAACCTGGCAAAGACATAACTCAAAAGGAAAACTACAAACCAAAGTCCCTCATGAATATAGATGCAAAAATCTTCAACAAAATCCTAGCCAATAGACTGCAACAACATACCAAGAAAATCAATCATTATGACCAAGTGGAGTTCATATCAGGTATGCAAGGATAGTTCAACATTAGAAAAACAGTCAATATCACCCCTCACATAAAACAAAGAAAAAGAACCATATGATCATATCAATTGATGCAGAAAAGGCATTTGATAAAATCCAACACCCACTCCTGATCAAAACTCTCAGCAAAATGAGAATAAAAGGGACATTCCTCAACATAATAAAGGGCATCTATGCAAAACCAACAGCCAACATTATTCTCAAAGGAGAGAGACTGAAACCATTCCTCTTCAGAACAGGAACCAGACAAGCATGCCCACTATTACCACTTCTATTCAACATTGTACTGGAGGTCCTAGCCTTGGCCATAAGGCAAGAAAGGAATCAAAGGCATCCAAATTGGTAAGGGAAGAAATCAAACTATTCCTATTTGCTGATGATATGATCCTATACCTAGAAAACCAAAGAGACTCAGTAAAAAATCTACTGAAACTAATTGAAAGATTTAGCATTGTGGCAGGATACAAGATCAATGTCCAAAAATCAGTTGGATTCCTCTACACCAGCAAAGAGATTGCTGAAAAAGAAGTAAGGAAATCTATCACTTACAATAGCTACCAAAAAGATAAAATACTTGGGAATAAATCTTACCAGGGATACAAAAGACCTGTACAAAGAAAACTATTTAAAAAAACTTCTTTAAGAAACCATAAGAGATCTACATAAATGGAAGAACATATCATGCTTGTGGATAGGAAGATTGAACATTGTGAAAATTTCAATTCTACCCAAAGCAATCTATACATTCAATGCAATCCCAATCCAGATGCCATCAACATTCTTTAAGGATATGGAAAAAACAATCACTAACTTTATATGGAAAGAAGAGACCTTGGATAAGCAAAGCACTATTGAAGAAGAAGAACAGAGCAGGAGGTCTCACACTGCCAGATCTCAAAACCTACCATACAGCCACGGTAGTCAAAACTGCCTGGTATTGGTACAGTGACAGACACATAAACCAATGGAATGAATTGAAAACCCAGAAATAGATCCATTGACCTATGATCAGCTGATCTTTGACATAGGGCCGAAATCCATTAAATGGGTGCTGGCAAAACTGGCTATCCATTTGCAGAAAAATGAAACAAGAGCTGTACCTCACACCATACACAAAAACAAATTGCAGATAGATCAAAGACTTAAATGTGAAACCTGAAACTTTAAAGTTCCTTAAGGAAAATCTAGGAGCAAATTTAGGGGACCTAAATAGACTGGCATAAACAGACTATCAAGCACAATGCAAAATGCACAAACAGCAGACAAGAAACTAGATGAATGGGACCTTCTCAAAATTAAATTTTTATATGCTTCAAAGATTTCTCCAAAAGAGTCAAAAGAAAACCTACAGATTGGGAAAAAATATTTGGCAATGACATATCTGAGAAGGGACTTATCTCTAGAGTTTATAGAAAACTCCAATACCTCAACAACAAAAAGACAAATAATCCAATTAAAAAATGAGCAGAAGACATGAGTAGACACTAAACCAAAGAGGATATTCAGGCAGCCAACAAACATATGAAGAAATGCTCATGATCATTAGCTATTAGAGAGATGCAAATCAAAACAATGAGATACTGTCTTGCCCCAGCACTAGTAGCAAAGTTCAACAAGGTAGAAAATAACTAATGCTGGTAAGGATTTGGAGATATTGAGACTCTTATACACTGTTTGTGGGACTGTGAAATGGTACAACCACTGTGGAAAGCAGTATGGCAATTTCTTAAAAAGTTGGAATTACAAGTACCATTCGACCCAGCCATTCTATTACTAGGTATATATCTGTGGTTGTTATGTTTGTATGTCAACTTGGCTGGGTCTGGTTGAGTGGCTGGGCAGCTGGTGGTAGTTATTCCCCATGATGAGACTGGCAGTCAACTCCATGGTGGGATCTACAACAAGCAGCTGAGTAGCTGCCTTTGGGCTGTGGTCTGCTTCCTGTATATAAGGAGAACATTTGGGGATAGTCTCTAGCTTATGGCATGCTTGGACCCT
>NW_006921739.1:2922825-2924590 GCF_000298275.1 Orycteropus afer afer | reverse complement strand
TGGGACTTAAAATGGATTTGAATTAATGGCCTGCCATGTGGTTTGGTAACATCAGGACTGTGCCATTTTATTTGTTGACCTTGGTCTTATTTGCCTCAGCAGCCAGGAGCTGCCTGAGTGAAGAGATACCTCTGGCTTCAATGGGCTGGGAGCAAGAGGCAGAGCTAAAGCCCAAGTTCAAGGGGCTTTCACCCAGCCCCTAGAGCCTGGCACTTTGGACTCGGACTTAAAGTCTCCAAATTGTGAGGGAATAAACTCCTGTTTGTTACGCCATCCCATTTGTGGTATATTCCTGTCAGAGTGGCACTAGATATCCAGAACATATCCTAAAGCGAGAGCCAGAACAAGAACAGACATATACACACCCATGTTTATCGCAGCATTATTTATAATAGCCAAAAGATGGAAACAACCTAGGTGTCCATCAACTGAAGAAAGGATAACCAAACTATGGTACATGTTGTTGTTGTTGTTATGTGGCATCGAGTCAGACTGACTCATAGCAACTTCTCTTTGGGTTTCTGAGGCAGTATCACTATGGAAGTAGATTGCCCAACCTTCCTTCCGAGGAGTGGCTAGTGGGTACATACACCCAATGTAATACTATGCAACCCTAAAGAATAATGTAGAATCTGAAAAACATCGCATAATGTGGAGGAACTTGGAGGATATTATGCTGGGTGAAATAAGTCAATCACAGAAAGACAAATATTGTATGAGTCCATTATTGTAAAAAGTCAAGGAAAGGTTTATATATGGAAGGAAATTTTCTTTGTTTGTTACCAGGGGTGGGAGGAGAGGGGATGGAATCTGTTAAATAGGTAGAGAAGAGACAAGTATTGATTTGGGTGAAGAGAAGGGCAATGTACCAAATGTGAGTGATCAACATGGTGGCATTGAGAAAGAGGAAGACATAGAGAGGTACATGGGAGGTACAGACAACAAAGATTAATCCTTTTTCACATACCATACTGCATTGTCAGTGAAGACAAATGTGGCTATACGGGTGGGTAGATGGGTGGACAGGCTGAACTATTAGGTATGTCTAGCAGCAGGGAGTGTACCTGTGTTAGACTGAGTTCTCTAGAGAAACAAAACCAGTAAAACTTAGAGAGAGAGAGAGTGAGAGAGAGAGAAATTTATCTTAGGAAAATGGCTCACACACTTATAGAAGCTGGCAAGTCCAAAGTTCTTGGATCAGACATCAAGCTGGAGGCTTTCCCACATCAAGCTGGAGGCTTTTCCCGACTCTTGCAGCTGCAGGGGAGCTTAAGGTTGGCAGGCAGTGTACTGGTTGTTGACTCCAACAAATGATGAATCCAAGATCTCCAGGCCAAATGATGGATTGTTCACTCACGGACAGTTGTAGGCAGCACAACAGAATCCCAATCCACAAAGGAATGTCTCTTTTCCCAGGATGTCCATAGATATACTGGAAGCAGGCCACACCCCTAGGGAAACTCCCTTTCAACAGATTAGCTGTTCAAAACATAATCATCTGATCCCATCATGGGAATAACCACATCACAACAGCTTAAACCACACAAAATTGTGGTCCAGCCAAGTTGATACACAGCTCCAACTACCACAGTCCTCCCTTTGTCAACTTTGCAGTTGTACACATCTTCTTAACCATATATAATCTCTAAATAAGGACAGTTATAAAGTCATATTTGTGCCTAACATGATATGCTAACACACATACAACCAAAATGCATTAACCTTATTTACATTTCACAGTTCATAACAGAAAGAAACAAAAATA
>NW_006921739.1:2896475-2921815 GCF_000298275.1 Orycteropus afer afer | reverse complement strand
TTTCCACTGAACATGTCATCCTAGCACCTGATTGTTAAAATCCTCCTCTGCTGAGGTCACCTTTTTGTGGGCATTCACATGAGACACAAATACCTTTACTCCTTTGGCCCATTCAGAGAGATCTATCCACATACCTCTTCCCCATATATCCTTGTCACCAATTTTCTAGTCATGCTCCTTCCAAGTCCCAGACCATCCAGCTAAGCCATTAGCCATAGCCCATGAATCCATATATAATCACACATCTGGCCATTTCTTATTCCATGCAAAATGAACAGCCATATGCATGGCTTGAAGTTCTGCCCTTTGGGAGGATTTCCCTTTATGACTGTCCTTTAAGGAAGTCCCAGAAAGGTCCATCCAAGTTGACACACAGTTCCAACTATCACAGTACCCAAGACCATGTATAGGTTGGCAGACAATGTTTCTACCAGTGTACTGCTATTTTCTGTAAGAATTCCCAGGTGTGTGGTAGAGCTGACAAGGGACAAGGTTGTGCTCACTTCTTGGCCACAGCCAGCTACCCAGAGGGACCATGTAGTTGAACCTGTGGGCTTGGGACCATAGTCTCAGGGGACATCAAGCTCAGTTGGCATAACATACTACACAAAACATTGTTCTAGCTCCTACTTTGGCGAGTAACGACTGGGATCTTAAAAACTTGCAAGTATCCAGCTAGATGCAATGATGGGTCTCTCCTCATCTGCAGCAAAGAAGAATGAAGAAAACCAAAGATTCATGGAAACAATTAGTCCAAGCGATTTGTACACCATGAGATCCTCAGCCTATATGACTATGAGACCAGAAGAACTAGATGGTGCCCGGCTACCACTGTCAAGTACTCAGAGGGGTATCTCAGTAGGAGATCCTGGATAGAGAGGGAGAACAATGTGGAACAAAACTCAAAATCATTGAGTTTGGAAAAAAAAGGGAGGAGGGGCCCAGGTTTGCTGGTCTGATAGAGCCTGATGGAACCACTGAGACTATGGCCCCTGTCTGCCCTGCAGGTCTGGAATTTAACCCACACCTGCGGCTTTCAGCCAAACAAAAGACAGGCATATGAAGTGAACATTTACACTAGGTAGATACATTCCTTGGAGAGAACAATCATGGGAGAAAAGAAGGGCTGTTTATGCAGAGGGAGACAGCTCAGGGGGCAGGAGTGCATGGAGGCATGGACACAGAGAAGAGGTAACTATTGGGAGGAAGTGATAGGGGAGCTGTTGCATTGTGGTAAGTTGTATTCAATGTCATGAGAAAAGTTTATGTGAACTGCTGTATGGAAAGTGAATTTGCCCTGTGAACTTTTACCCAAATCACAATTTTAAAAGATTGTTTTATCTGCATATCACAGGTTGTTAATGAGTCTTCCTCCAATTTTGATGTTGCATTCTTTTCATATAGTCCAACTTCTGAGATTATTTGTTCAGCATAAAAATTGAGTAAGTATGGTGAAAGGATACAACCATGACACACACACATCCTTCCTGATTTTAAACCATGCAGTATCTCCTTGTTCTTTTTGACAGCCTCTTCGTCTATGTACAGGCTTCTCATGAGCAAAATTAGTTATTTTAGAATTCCCATTCTTCACAAAATTATCCGTAATTTGTTATGATTCACACAATGAAATGCCTTTGCATAATCAATGAAACACAGGTAAACATCTTTCTGGTATTCTTTGCTTTCAGCCAAGATCCATTTGACATCAGCAATGATATACTTCATCCTATATCCTCCTCTGAATCTTTTGTTTTACATTCTTTCCTCCTATTACAGTGGATATACTGATAGTTTTCCAGTCTAGGCCAACCTCTCCCCTTTTGCACTAGATCCCATCCCCTATCCCCTGTCCCCTACCCCAGGACTTGACTCTTGCAAGTACTCCTCTCTTTTCAGCATATCGTTGTCATTAGAGTCTACAAACATACTGTAGAATTGCCTATCTTAAAAAACAAACAAACAAACAAACAAAACTCCAGCCACACCCACTGCTCCAACTTCTATCCTACTTTTGCTCCTTTCTAACAAAGCTCATCAAAAGAATTATTTCTACTTGCTCACTCTACTTCCTAGTTTTTCATTGTCTCTTGAACCCTATGCTGGTCAATCTTTATTTCTTACACTTTGCTTGGAAACCCAAGGAGGGGTCATTATGAGTCAGGTCCAACTCGATGGCACACAACAACTACAAAGGTCACCAATTACCTATGTGTTGTGAAATTTTCAGTCTTCATCCTAGTACCCTACCTCTCAGTAATATTTGGCAGAGTGGATCACTCCCTCTTTTAAACACTTTCTTTATTTGATATCTAGAACATTTTCTTCTGAAATGTGGCCTCAATCTTTTACTGGTTGCTTCTTCTTGTTTTCCTTTGCTGTATCCTTCTCATCTTCCAACCTTTAAATTTTGGTGGGCTCTGTTCTCAGTCGTCAAATTGATTTTCTTTCCTTTACCTGTACACATCCCTAAAAAACTCACTTACTGCCATTGAATTGGTTCCAACTCACAGCACCGCCTCTTTGGGTTTCCAAGGCAGTATCACTACAGAAGTAAATTGCCCAGTCTTCCTTTTGCAGAATGGCTGGTGGGTTTGAACCACACCAGCCCTCTGGTTAGCAGTCAAATGGCTTAGGCACTATGCTGTCAGAACTTCCTAGGTGATCTCATTTAATCATGTGGCTTTAAATACCATCTGTCCCTTGTGACTCCCAAGTTAAAGACATAACTTCTGAGCTGAACACCACACTCATATATTCAACTGCCTTCTCCATATATCTACTTATATTTTTAACACCAAAACAAAAATCGAACCCATTGAGGCAGAGTCAATTCTGAATCATAATCACCCTATAGGACAAAGTAGAACTTACCTCAGGGTTTACATGACTGTAATCTTTACAGGGGAAAAAAAAAAAAAAAACCTCACTGCCACTGAGTCAGATCTGACTCATAGTGACCCCTCCTTGGGTTTCCAAGGTAGTATCTGTACATAAGTTGATTGCCCAATCTTCCTTCTGAAGAGTGGCTGGTGGCTTTGAACCACTAGCCTTCTGGTTAGCAATCAAATGTCTTAGTCACTACACCACCAGAGCTCCTAATCTTTATAGAAGCAGACTGTAATATCTTTTTCCTATGGAGCAGCTGGTAGAATTGAGTCACTAACCTTTCAGTTAGCAGCCAAGAATTTACTGTGTGATGAATTGGCAGCTTAAATTTGATGTGTCCAAAACAGTTTCCACCATCAACCTATTCCTTTCCCAGTATTATTCACTTCAATAAAGGACACCTGAACTCACCAAATTGCTCAAGCTACAACCCAGGAGTCATTGATTACTCCTATCTTACTCTTATACCTCACATCAAAATATTCAAAATTAAATTAAGCTTTACCTCTCCACCATGGACTCTACCACAAGCTTCACCACTCTTACCCTAATCCAAACCACTTAATTCTAACCACATTATGTCTTGCTTACACTACTGCAATAGGCTCCCAAATGGTTATCTTGCTTCCGCCTATACTTTCCTCACCATCTGGCACGGAAACCAGAGTATTCTTTTTAAAAGGACATGTGACCAAATCATTCTCATATTCAAAACCTCCCATCCTTCCTAATTAAAACACACACACACAAAAAAAAAAAAAAAAAAAAAAAACCTTACACCACCTAGAATAAAATCTGAAATTTTTATGGTAGCCTCCAAGGTCTTGTAAAATCTGGGCCCTGAGCACATCCTATGTAATACAACACTCCCCCACCACCACCTCAGACACCTTCTAGTCCTTTAAACTTCTTTTATTGTTCTTCATTACACTTGACTACCTACTGTCATTTTATATACTTAATTTTAAGTATTTATTTACTTAGTTATGAGATCAGGGATTTGACTCTTCCTATAAGGTTCTGCAGGCCTAAAACAGTGCCTAGTAGTAGGGAGCTCTGGTAGTGTAGTGCCTAAGGGACTTGACTGCTAACCAGAAGGCTGGCGGTTGAAACCCACCAGCCACTCCTCGGAAGGAAGACTGGGCAATCTACTTCCAGAGTGCTACTGCCTTGGAAACCCAAGGAGGGGTCACTATGAGTCGGGTCCGACTTGACGGCACATAACAATAACATAAGCATGTAGTAGGCCCTCAGTAAATGTTTTTTGAATTTATAACACACTTTGAAAATTAGCAATCTATTAAGTCCATACTCCTCAATTTGGCAGGGAAGGCCCCACACAGTAAGACTGTAATTTAACTTTGCTGCCTTTTATTTTAAAATAGAGCAGTAAGGAAAGTTGAGGACACATCCTGAAGTACATTGAATACAGACTGAAAATTTCTAGAGCTGGCACTATTGCTTTAACTTTAGAGAAGGATATTAGGACCAGTGGAGGTATAGATCCTCATGAAGTGCAAGTCTTCTCTCCAATCCTGTGAATGTGCTCAGCATGATCACAGAATACAGTTGATCCAAGAGTACTTAGAAAGACAATCCTATTATAGTTAAGCAGCTTTTTAAAAATATGAAGGTAAACCAAAGCTGATCCGAGAAAGGATACAAGAGAGAGTGCTGAATCTTAGGGGGCTTCTCCAGATCAGCATTTATACAGGAAGTTTGTATCACTTTACTGTATATAAATCTTTAGTGGCTCCCCATTGCTAGCTGATTGAAATATAAACTTCAGTCTTTTACTATGTAAGTCCTAGTCTTCCCTCCCACACTAAGTTCTTACTGTTTCTCTACATGTAATCAATAGCCCAGCTATTCTGTGATTATCTGAGTACCTTCTTCCTGGCTCTATACCCTCATTTCGTACTATCCCTCTGTCTAGAGTGGCTTCTATCTTGGAAAAAGTGTGAAAGCATTATCTCTTCCAAGAAAAGTTCAAATTAGCCAGGAAGGCATAAACTATCATTTCACTAGAGAATGACTTTTGCAACCAGTGCTTCACCTTGTTTCCTTTAATTACTGAATGGATGTTGATGGTAGATTGGCTAATAAGTATTTTTTAATTTGAATAAATATTACCAATAACTTTTCCACTCCCTTTCCGTGCCCCTAACATCTCTCGGAAACCCAATAGGGGTCGTTATGAGTCGGAATTGACTCGATGGCAGTAGGTTTGGGGTTTTTTTTGGTTTAACATCTTCCGTTAAGTATTACCAAAAGGTTCATAGCAGATACATTGTAATCAGCATTCATATTCTAATAATATGAAAAGTGCCATTCTAAAAATATAATTTTTAAGCAGACTATGGACAAGGGAGCTCTAGTGGTGTAGTGCCTAAGGCATTTGACCACTAACCAGAAGGCTGGCCGTTCAACCCCACCAGCTGCTCCTCAAAAGGAAGATTGGGCAATCTACTTCTGTAGAGATACCGCCTCAGAAACCCAAGGAGGAGTCGCTATGAGTTGAATCGACTGGAGAGCAGTGTTTTTTGTTTTTTGTTTTTTTTATGAACAAACAAACCAGCCATTTTAAAGATGATTTAGTATTGCTTTTAGAATAAATAAGGAGCTCTGGTAGCACAGTGCCTAAGGCATCTGACTGCTAAACAGTAGATTGGTGGTTCAAACCCACCACCCACTCCATGGAAGGAAGAGTGGGCAATCTACTTCTATAAAGATTTACCACCTCGGAAACACAATGGGGTCTCTATGAATCATAATCGACTCAATGGCAGTGGGTTTGGTCTTTGGTTTTTTTGGAATAAATAATTTACCTTATCATTCTAGAAGCTTCATAATGGAGGAACTATCTTACAGTTTCATATCCACATAACATTAACCTAGTGCCTTTTCTACAGTAATACTCAGTTGTTATTGAAGAATTGAGTGGAGCCCCTTGAAACAGATTGCTGGTTCCTGAGTAAATTATAAGGTGACCAGATATCTGAATAATAAACTTTTATTTTAAGCACTTCAGCAACTAAATTATCTCAGTTTTTGTGGTAATATGCTTTACTATTTGGCATTAAACCTTGAAAACACTGACTTGATTCTCTCATGCAAATGGGTTCAGCCATATATCCAACTGTAGTTTATTCTGTGGTCAGGGCATAGAAGCAAGCAGAAGGAGTTTGTCAATAAAGAAGGGCACCATGTCTTCATCTGTAAGAGCACATACACTAAAAAAGAACATTTTGAATTAATAAGATTTTTTTTCCACCTCTAGGGACCAAGAGGGCCAGATGGTCTGTCAGGGGAACAAGGTATACAAGGTGCCAAGGTGATCATTGGTTTTTATCATTTCATATGCAATTATTTTTTATTAAGCCCATATGTCCTACCTCCTTAAAAAATGTTTCCTTACAAAAGTATAGTTCTGAATTTTCTCTTAATCCAGGTTTGAAACCTACATAATTGTTTTACTATGCAACTATGAAAATGTTTTATTTTCAATATTGAACCATATATTTGATGCCTTATTTTTTATAAAGCTATAATGCTATCATGTGTAAGACTATAACTCACATTCTTACCAATTTGCCTGATATTGATACTTTGCTAGGGTGAAAAAGGAGATCAAGGAAAAAGAGGGCCTCATGGTCTTATTGTGAGTAATAAAACATTTCACATTAAGCATAAGCATTTAAAATCTACCCTGTAGTATACAATCTAGAGAAATAAGAACCATAGCATGAACAGCCATGCACACTCATGTTCCTTGCAGTATTATTCACAATAGCAAAAATATGGAAATAACTTAAATGGCCAACAATGGAGGAATGGATCAACAAACTATGGTACATTCACATAATAGAATAATACACAATGTTAAAGAACAATGATATGTCTGTGAAGCATCTTATAAAATGAATTAGAGGGCATTTTGCTGAGTGAAATTAGTCAATCACAAAAGGACAAATACTGTATGAGACCACTATGGCAAAAGTGAAAAGGATTTCACAAAAAAAGAAATATTCTTTGATGGTTACCAGGGGTGGCTGGGGAAGGGAATTTAATCCACTAACTAGAGGGTCAATGCATATTAACTCAGGTTAAGGACAGTGCAAAATAATAATAATAATGAGGTAAAATGATAGTAATAATAAAATCTGCCCTGTTTATCTTATAGTGTGATTCAGATTTTGGGAGAAGGCTACTTGACCTAAGCATTTTCTTTTTGTGTAGGGTAAGACGGGAAATCCTGGAGAAAGAGGAACTCAAGGGAAAAAAGTAAGTAATGAAAAATAATCACGTTGAACAATTTTTATTCACTTTATCCTCTAGCACAGTTATTCAATATGTTGGACTTAGAGAATACAAGCTCTTTTCCTCCCTCAGTCATCATATCAGTGTTTTATTTTGGCAAATTGATTATCCATTCAGGGCCTTGTTTATTCCTATTTATAAACTAGTGGTGAAGATTATTATTTTAACTTTATCCTAGTTATGGTAATTTAGTTTTTTTATAAAATCCATTTCAAAATAAAATGGTATGCTCTGGTAGCATAGTGGTTAAAGCACTTGACTGCTAACCAGAAGGCTGACGGTTCAAACCCACCAGTCACTCCTCGGAAGGAAGATGACTGCTAACCAGAAGGCTGACGGTTCAAACCCACCAGTCACTCCTCGGAAGGAAGATGACTGCTAACCAGAAGGCTGACGGTTCAAACCCACCAGTCACTCCTCGGAAGGAAGATGGGGCAATCTACTTCCGTAGTGATACTGCCTCGGAAACCCAAGGAGGGGTCGCTATGAGTCAGGTCCGACTCTATGACACATAACAACAACAGCAACATCATATAAATATAAAATAATAGGGCATTAATAAAACTATAGCACAATAAGAAACTTCCTTGAGACTTCTTGTGTAATTTCTTTTTAACTCAATTGAGTGCTTTTTGGTCTTTAGAGTGTTGAGTTACGTGTACCACTTGCTTTCTCGTGGTATTATATGGTGTTAAATATTTTCCTGTAACAAAATCTTTTCAGAATTGTACAATGTTTTTTACAGAGGAAAGGGAACACTTTCTGTGGTTGTAGTCATAACTGAGGGAAAAATGTTTTATAAAAAGAGATCACATGCACACACATGTGCACACGTTTATATAAAATATTATTATATATTGTGAGTTAATAAGCTTAAATATTTGGGTATTCTTAATTTGACTGCTAATCAGAAGGCTGATGGTTCAAACCCACCAGCCACTCCTTGGAAGGAAGATTGGGCGATCTACTTCTGTAGAGATACTGCTTCGGAAACCCACGGAGGGGTTGCTATGTGTCGGAAATGACTCACTGGCAGTGAGTTTGGTTTGTACACTTGGAATCATGATTTTTTAATGATAACTTTTTGATAAAAGTTATATTTATATAGAGAGGTAGGTAGGTAGGTAGGTAGATAGATAGGCACTGTGGTAGCACAGTGGTTAAAACACTTGGCTGCTAACCAAAAGTTTGGAGGTTCGAACACACCAGTCACTGCACAAGAGAAAGATGGGCAGTCTGCTGCCTTACAGCTTTGGAAACCCTATGGGCCAGTTCTGTTCTATCCTTAAAGGGTTGTATGAGTCAGAATCAACTTGATAGCAGCGACATAGGCATATATATGTATATTCAAATATGTGTGTATGTGTGTGTGTATAGCTTAAAGTTAAAAATTAGATAATAATATAAATAGATTGCAACTGAAGAATCAGATAAAGGATAAAAAGCAATACTTAATTGTCACTAATATCATTGCTGGAGCTCTAGTGGCATAGTGCTTAAGGCATTTGACTGCTAATCAGAAGGCTAGTGGTTCCACTCACCAGCAACTTCTCAGAAGGAAGATTGGGCAATCTACTTCTGTAGTGATACCACCTCAGAAACCCAAGGAGGGATCACTATGAATCAGATCTGACTCCAGGGCAGTGAGTTTGGTTTTGGTTTATGTCCTTGCATTTGCATTGCATTTCCTCTTTGGGATCTGCTGCCCCCTGCCTGTTGTTTCCCACAATACCATCATATGTGTTATTGTTATGTGCCGTGGAGTGGGACCCGACTCATAGCGACCCCTCCTTGGGTTTCCGAGGCAGTATCACTACGGAAGTAGATTGCCCAACCTTCCTTCTGAGGAGTGGCTGGTGGGTTTGAACCGCCAGCCTTCTGGTTAGCAGTCAAGTGCCTTAGGCACTATGCCACCAGAGCTCCTAAGTGGCAGTAGTCAAATCTAAAATATCAGAGATGTGAAAAAGAAAAACTTGTCAAGGAAAGAAGAACTTGTGTGTAGCATTATATTCTTAATTGAAGTCAACTTCAAAGAACTTTCTTCAAGTTCTAATACTCACTGTCTGGGTTTCTGTTACATCAATGTAAATGATGTTTCTGTGGCATCGACCATTTTCTATACTGCGCACAAAGCTAATATGCTACGATGACTGGAGAAATTTGGAGCTTAGCAAAATCAGTCCTCTCGTTTTAGAAAAATGAGAAACACAGAAATGAAATTATTTACCCATTTTATACAATTTTGACATGCCTTAAATTTTTAGCTTCATTTCAGCTTATCACATATGCCTGGATAAATGTGAAATTTGATGTTTGACTTTCTCAATCAGTAAAAGATACCAGAACCACTTTTAACCACAGCTTATGGCAAGTGAGTCTCATAGACTACTGAAAGAGTACAGTTGCCTTAGTGAGTGACTTGGAAAAGACATTAAGTCCTGAATTTAGATTGTTGTTGAGGTTTACTTAACTCTGTACCTACATTATCTCTACTTGATTGAATTGAAATAGACTTTTGAGATTTGGGGGAAGCTAAGATCAATCAATACATGAAAGTCAGGTAAACCCACCAGGCAAGCCCCAAAGATTAATGTAATCCTGCTCAATAATCTTAGTGTCTTTAGACATCTATGCACTATCAACAAGCTTGTTCTTGTTGTTGTTGCCATCAAGTCAGACCCGACTCATAGCAACCCCTCCTTGGGTTTCCGAGGCAGTATCACTACAGAAGTAGATTGCCCCATCTTCCTTCCGAGGAGTGGCTGGTGGGTTTGAACTGCCAGCCTTCTGGTTAGCAGGTAGTGTTATATAATAGAAAGATTTAGTGGAAGTCAGATTGACTTCTTTTTCTAGTGCATGCTCCCAGTAACTGTGGTCATTGTTATTGTTAGGTGCTGAGTCTATTCTAACTCATAGCGACCCTATATACAACAGAACAAAACACTGCCTTATCCTGCACCATCCTTACAATTGTGCTATATTTGGGCCCATTATTGCAGCCACTGTGTCAGTCCATCTCATTGAGGGTCCTCCTCTTTTTTGATTACCCTCTACCAAATATGATGTCCTTCTCCAGTGACTACTGGCCCCTCCTGATAACATGTCCAAATCTCATGAGACAGAGTGTCACCATCCTCACACTTAAGGAGCATTCTGACCATACTCTTCCAAGACAGATTTATTTGTTCTGCTGACAATCCATGGTATAGTTAATATTCTTTGCCAACACCATATTCTAAGACACCAATTCTTCTTCAGTCTTCCTTATCCACTGTCCAGCTTTTGCTTGCATATGAGACGACCAAAATGTCAGGCTTGCCTTAGTCTTCAAAGTGATATATTTGCTTCTTAACACTTTAAGAATATCTTTTACAGAATATTTTCCCAATGCTTTGTAGCCATATGATCTCTGTGAAAACTAGTTAACTCTGTCATTGAAGTACAAAATCACCCATAAACAATTCATAGAAGAATGCACACGGATTTTTCATTCATACCGACTATGGGGCCTTGGTTAAATTGGTTTATCTCTCTGGATCTTATTATCTTCATTTGTAAAATAAAGTTATTTATAAGCTCTCTAAGACCCTCAGCTCTAAATTCTCATAATTCTAAAGCGATGTATTAAATAAAACTGGCAATAGATATTGTACTCTTAGTTCAAACAACCAGTAAAAATATATTTGTCTACGGGACAACACTGTTTCCTATACTTCTTCTATCCACACATAGATCTGATTCAAGTGGCAACTCAAGAGGAAGGGGCACAGTCCGTTTTGTTATTAAGATCATAAGCTTTGGTCACTACTTCTAGTTTTCTAAATTTTACAAAAAACAAAAGGTCATACATTATTAATTTTTTCTTTACATATTTTTCTTAATGAATGAGTGAGGTATGTTAAAGTCTCCAACTATGTTTTTATATTTGTCTATTTCTCCATCCTTTCCATTTCTACTTAATATATTATTAGTGTATCCACACTAATAGGTCTTCCTGATCGACTGACCCTTTTAATATTCTTAAATATCCATCTTTATCTCTGGTAATACTTTTTGTTTCTGCTAATACACTTTGTCTTGAAACCTACTTTATCTGATAATAGACTTATAGACTCTCCAGTCTTCTTATGCTTGCTGTTTTCATGGCATCTATTTTTCCATTCAAATACTTTCAACTTATCTATGTCTTTATAAAGTGAGTCTCTTCTACTTGGGTCTGCTTTTTCATTCATTTGACAATCACTGTCTTCTAATTAGAGAGTTTGCTCCATTTACATGTAGCGTAATTATTGCTAGGGCTGAATTTAAGTCTACTATTTTATAATATTTTTTCTTTATCTCTGGTCTTTCTGTTCAGTGCTTTCTTTTGGCATTGAATAATTTTGAGAATTCTATTTTAATTTACATATTGAATTTTTACATGTACTTCTCATTATTTTAAAATGATTAGTCTATATCTGAGGCAAACTTTTTCTGTAAAGGGCTAGAAACTAATTATTTTAGGCTTTGTGGCTATGTGGCATAGTGCCTAAGTCATTTGACTGCTAACCAGAAGGCTGGTGGTTCAAACCCACCAGCCACACCTTGGAAGGAAGGTTGAGAAATCTACTTCCATAGTGATACCACCTCAGAAACCCAAGGAGGGGTCGCTATAAGTTGGTTCTAACTGGACAGTAGTGGGTGGGTTTCTGGTGAGAAGTCTGCATTTATCTGTATCATTGTTCTCCTATGTATAATGTATCATTTTTCTAAGCTCTTAAGATTACCTATTTTGGCTGTCAACAGTTTTACTATGGTATGTCTGAGTAGTTTTTTCTCCAATTTATTCTGTTGAGCTTAACTGAGATTCCCAAGTTTATAAATTTGTATTTTCACTAAATTTGGAAATTTTGCAGACTTTTTTTTAAAGATTTTTTCTCCCCTATTCTCTCTCCTTTCTTTCTTGCATTCCAATTGCATATATGTTAAATTTTTAATATCATCCCTTATGTCCCTTAGGCTCTGTTCATTTTTATCTGAAAAACTGATTTTTTTTGATAACCCAACTTTTTTCCTATCTCATTTGTTAAGCTACTGCCATAGTTTTGTTGTTGTTGTTGTTGTTTAATTTAAGATACTGTATTTTTTAGTTTTTTTATTTTATTTGAAGTTCCATAATTTCTTTTTTTAATTTTTTATTGTGATTTGGATAAAAATTTTTCATTCAACAATTCCCACACATTTTGTTTCATAACTGATTGCAATCCCCTCAGTGTGACATCACTCCTCCCATTTCCTCCCTGTCTTTCTCATTTCCATTCCTCCTTCTCTCCTAACCCTTACTGCCTTCTGAACTTTGCTTTTGGCAAATGCTGCCCTTTTGCTGTCTAATGGTTGATTGTTCAAAGGAATGTGTACTTTCCTGCAGTTATTGTTCACTTTGTAAACCCATCTATTGTTTGACTGAAAATTGAGCTATGGGAGTGAGTTCAGTTGCAGGTCTGAAGGGTGACCAAGGGCCATGGTCTCAGGGGCTCGACCAATTTTGTCTGACCAGTAAGCATGGTCTTTTTCAGGATTTTGAGTTTTGTTCCATATTTTTCTCCCACTCTACCAGGGACCTTCTAATGTGTCCCCTTTCAGAGTAGTAGAAAGTGGTAGCTGGACATCATCTACTTCTTCTGACCTCAGGGTCGTGGAGGCTGAGCTTCACATGGTTGCCTTAGTCCTTTGGACTAGTTGTTTCCATATGTCTTTGATTTTCTTCACTCTTCTTTGCTCTAGGTAGGGAGAGACTAATAGTTGCCACTTAGATGGCCCAAGCTTTTAAGACCCCAATCATTACTCACCAAAGTAGGATATAGAACATTGTCTTTGTGGACTTTGTTGTGCCAATTGATCTTGATTTCCCCCAGGACTGTGGTCCTGAGTCTTCAGGCCCAGGAACTCACTCTCTCAGGGTTTTTGGTTATGGCTAAGAAGTTTTCATAACTTTGCCCCCATATGCTTTACTATATTCATAGATATATTTGCAGCATATATAAAAATATATGTACAAATATCCTCCGTCAAACCTATATATGTTCATGGGTATAGTCTCATTCTCCTTCCCACACCTGTTTAACTTTCTTGTCTATCTATGTATCTACCTTTAGATTACTAATTGTTGTTATTACTGTTATTGCAAGATTGTGTACGAATTAGTATTTATCTTTGTTTTCTTTAACTCTTACACTCTGTCTTAGTTCTCTAGTTCTTCTATAATAGAAATGCCACAAGTAGATGGGTTTAACAAACAGAAATTTATTCTCTTACAATTTAGGAGGCTAGAAGTCTGTATTCAGAGTGCCAGATCTAGGGCAAGACTAGGCTCGAAATCCAAGTTCAGAGTGCCAGCTCTAGGAGTTGGGTGAAAGTCCCTCAACCTTGAGCTTCAGGTCTGCCTCTTGTTCTAAGCCCAATGGAGCAAGCTGGAGGATTCTCCTGACCCATACAGCTGCTGGCTGCTGAGGTTGACACATCCAAGATCAGCAGGTAAAATGGCAGATTGTTTGCTTACAGGTTGCATAGTCAACAGTCTCATGATCAACAGGCAACATGGCAGGCCATTGGTTCAAGTCCAGGAATTGGAGATGATGATGGACCAAACACAGGATCCAAAATAAGCTGAAACCTAGAGATCTTTCCCAAAGCTTCTCCATATATACTAGAAGCAGGCCTCACCCCAAAGGCAATTCCCTTTCAACTAATTAGCTTCTCACAGCAGATTCTACTATGGAAATGATTATACCACATACAGTCTCATCATGGGGAATAACTACATCCAGCTACCAAGCCACTCAAAATCGTGGCCCTGCCAAGTTGACAGGCAAACTTAACTACCACATATACTCCTCCCAGCATCTTCCTTTCCTTGGTTATTTTGTGCTGACCTCCTCTTTATTGTATATTGCCTTCCCCTTCATCCAAGTTAATATGTGTCTGCCTCTAGTTAGTGGTTTATACTCCCTTCTTCTTCCACCCCTGCTAACCTTCAAAGAATATTTCTTTTTGCATGAAAATCTGTTCTTGATTTTTTACTGTAGAGGTCTCACGCAATATTTGTACTTTTGTGATTGACTAATTTCACTCAGCATGAGGTCCTCTAGGTTGATCCATGTTATGAGATGTTTAGGACATTCAACACTGTTGTTTAACATTGCATAGTATTCCACTGTATGTATGTACCATAACTTATTTACCCATTCATCTGTTGATGGGAATTTAGGTTGTTTCTATCTTTTTTGCTATTGTGAATAGTACTGCAATGAACATGGGTGTGTATGTATTTGTTCATGTCATGGCTCTTATTTCTCTAAGATATAGGCACATACCTAGTAGTGGGATCATATGATATTTCTATTTCCAGCTTTTTAAGGAAATGCCATACCATTTTCCACAGTGGTTGCACCATATTATAGTCCCACCGGCAGTGTATGAGGTTTCTAGTCTCTCCACACCCTTGCTAGCATTTGTTGTTTTCTGTTTTGTTGTTGTTTTAATGTTGCTATTAGTGCTGGGGCAACGTGATCTCTTATTGTTTTGATTTGCATCTTTCTAATGACTAATGATCATGAGCATTAATTCATGTGTTTGTTGGCTACCTGAATGTCTTTTTTGGTGAAGTATCTGTTCATGCCTTCTGCATATTTTTTAATTGGATTTTGTTTTTGTTGCTGAGGTGTTGACGTTTTCTATAAATTTTAGCGATTAACCCTTTGTCTGATATGTCATTTCCAAAAATTTTTTCCATCTGTGGATTCTCTTTTACTCTTTTAAGACATATAAATCTCTAATTTTTAAAAGGTTTCAGACATCTAGTATATCTTCTGGTGTTTGTGCATTTTTAGTTATTTTTAATAGTATATTTATGCCATGTGTTAGGGTCGCTAAATGTGTCCCTATTTGTTCTTTGATTGCCTTTATAGATTTAGGATTTACATTCAGGTCTTAGATCCAACTTGAGTTTGTTTTGTATATGGTGTGAGATGTGGGTCCTGTTTCACTTTTATGCAAAGGGATATCCAGTTTTTCCAGCATTATTTTTTAAAGAGATGATCTCTTCCTCATTTAATGAGTTTTGGCCCTTTGTCAAAGATCAGCTGTTCATAGGTATGGATGGATTTACTTCTGGGTTCTAAATTCTGTTCCATTGTTGTATGTGTCTGTCATTGTACCAGAAGCAGGCTGTTTTAACAATTCCATAGTTTCTATTGGTACTTTTTGTAGATGCTGTTTCTCTGAGATTTCCTATTTGTTTATGTATCATGAGTATATTTTTCCTTTAAATCTCTCAGCGTAGTTATAACAACTACTTTAAAATCCCTGTATGCTATATCTAACTTCTCAATAATTTTGGGTTTATCCTACATTGATTGCCTTTTCTTGTGAATATGGGCACATTTTCTTGTTTCGTAATTTTGCATTGTGTCTTGGACATTTTGAATAATGTATTGTAGAAACTTCAAATTCTGTTATATATTTTTTGAAGAGTAGTTTGTTTTTTTATTTCTCACTCAGTTAATTTGGATGACTTAAACTCCAAGCTCTCTCCTGCACAGCTGATGGCACCAGAAATCTCTAAGGCTTAAGTGTGCTGCTGAGAATCTGCCCTGCACATACATAGTTCAAACGTCAGCAAGAGATTTAAAGAGTTTATACCTGGAATTTGGAGCTCCTTCTCCCTGAATCTTTCTTCCATCAATATCCAGCAAGTGAAACATTCCAAATTCCATCCTCTGATTTATCAAGCCAGTAAGGCTGCTGGTTTCTATCCTAGTTTTAATCCTTTTATTTGGCTTGCCTTCTGGGTAAAAGCCATATTAAAAAATCAGAAACTTACTTTGTGCCATTCTCTTCTTCTTTATGTAGACCCTCTCACTCCAGTTTCTGCCAAGTTGTGATCTCTTGCCAATGCCTTCAGGTAGTTTTGTTTTTGTTGTTGTTTGTCTTTCCTTCATAGTTGTTACCCGCACATTGGTTGGTTTCATAGGAGCTACTTGACCATTATTTGAAACAGATACTCTCAACATTTCTTTTTTAAATGTATTTTTGCCTGAAGTAACTCATAATATTTGAGAAACATTATTTATAATCTTCATAATAAAAAAGCATGTAATATTAACTCTTTATTCTTTCTCATTCTTCGTATAATGAAGAACACGCACAGTTATCCATGATTCTTTGTGAAACTGTAGCCATGGAAACTACATTTGTATGCTCTCTTGCTTATTGTCATAAAAGATCTTTGAGGATGTTCTATACATGTTTACTGAATGCTCAGTTCTTCGTACTAAAGAAGTAGGAAGTACTTTAGTATAGTGAGAGAGCAGAGCATTGGAGTTACATATATTAGAGGTCAATTCCTGGCTTTGTCACTTACTAGCTGATTTGGCTTTGTACAAATTACTTAAACCTCGCTTTCTCTATCTTTAAAACGGAAATCATAATATTTGCCTTTTGTAGTTATATTAAACCAAAAACCAAACCTATTACTGTTGAGTCAATTCTGACTCATTGCAACCCTATAAGACAGAGTAGAACTCCCCCATAAAGTTTCCAAGACTGTAAATCTTTATAGAAGCAGACTGCCACATCCATCTTTGTCCCACAGAGCAGCTGATGGGTTTGAATCATGGACCTTTTGGTAAGCAGCCAAGCACTTAACCATAAGTGATGTTTATCATGTGCTTGCCACAGGCTCTCAATACATAGCAACAAAAGTCATTATTGCCCTCATGATCATCAATATCATACTCATTGTCATAATTACTAAGTTGAAGTCATGAGGGAGAGAGTTCTGCTGCAAATAATATTTATCAATAATAACTGAAAAACCTAAAAGAGAATTTTTATTTTGTCACAACTTCTGCCTTTCTCTTTATCCCCAATAAAAATAAAGAGGTTCCATTTAGATAGTTTCACAGCTTCATCAAACAGCTTTAAAAGATATAGAATTACTACCAGATAGTCACCATCAGAAGCTCAAAAGTATTAAGTTTGATAGTGTGCAAACAATCTACAAAGTAAGTTGAGCAGGGGAATCTGTATAGGAGATCTTGGATAGAGTGGGAGAACAATGTGGAACAAAACTCAAAATCATCTTAAAAAACAAAGGTGAGGGGGACTAAGCTTGCTGGTCTGATAGAGCCTGATGGAACCAATGAAACTATGGCCCCTAGCTGCCCTTCAGGTCTGGAACTGAACCCACTCCTGTGGCTTCCAGCCAAACAAAAGACAGACATATGAGCTGAACATTTATACTAGGTAGATACACTCCTTGGAGAGAATAATCATGGGAGAATAAAAGGGCTGTGTATGTACAGGGAGACAGCTCAGGAGGAAGGAGTGCATGGAGGGAAGGACACAGGGAAGAAGTAACTATGGGGAGGAAGTGGGAGGGGAGCTGTTGCAATGTGGGAAATTGTAGTCAATGTCATGAGACAAAGTGTATGTGAACTGCTGTGTGGAAAGTGAATTTGCTCAGTAAACTTTCACCGAAATCACAGTTAAAAAAAAAAAAAAGTTGAGCAGACATTATTTAAGGCTCTGAACATTGGCCACAAGTTTCAGTTAGTATACCAGTCCCAGAAAAGCCCCTTATATTGATCCTGTTTCCTTTTTAGGAGCTGGAGTGAATGGGTAGCATATCATTTTCATGACTGAAACAAAGCCTTAGCCAGATAGGAGTCCATGATTTTACATATTTCTCTTTCCTTAACCAAAGAGCTTTGCATAACTGAATATAGCACTGAAAATTATACCTTGTTGTTGTTGTTGTTATGTGCCATCAAGTCGGACCAGACTCATAGCAACCCCTCCTTGGGCTTCCGAGGTGGTATCACTATGGAAGTAGATTGCCCAACTTTCCTTCTGAGGAGTGGCTAGTGGGTTTGAACTGCCATCCTTCTGGTTAGCAGTCAAATGCCTTAGGCACTATGCTACCAGAGCTCCTAATTATACCTTAGAAATGTGTATGTTGCTAAGAATGTTGGCCATCTTTACTTCCATCTTAATATTATTTTTTTTCTTAGCTTTTTGTTTTTGATATAAAATGGTTATCATTATCAGTTGCCAGCTTCCTCAAGGCCAATAACGTAGAAGAGACAACTTCCAAATAGTTAAGGGTGAAATTGTGTATATTTAGCTGTCCTCAGTGTTGGACACATAATACGTGCATAGTAAATCATTGAATAGAAGATAAAAGGGGTCTCTGAATTTGGCTTAGAATTCTCTGTACCATTTTTGCCATGTGGAATATACCTCCATATTTAAGAGTCATTTTTATGGCATCATAGGTGGCACTAGTATAAAAATGTAAAAAACAACAAAAAAAGGAAGTTAGAAGTTGAAGAAGTCCAATTTGGTCATTTAATCATCTTGATTCTGGGACCTGTGTACCTTGCCAGGTATTAAGGACCTAAATCATACTTTTCGACATATTATAAGTATATAATTTTTAAAATATATGTTTTTAAACTATATTGATTTATATTGATATTAGAAGTATAACAAAATCCAAATTTAAATTACTGTTGTTATTAGCTGCCATTGAGTCACCCCCCAACTCAAGGTGACCCCATGCACAGTGGAGCCAAACGCTGCATATGGGGCAGTTCTACTCTGTAACATGGGGTCACGATGAGTTGAAATCTACTCAGAAGCATGCAACAAAAATAGAGGTATGTGTAGAAACGTCAGGGGAGTGGTGCAGGAAGGAAAGCTTATGTAAGTAAGGAAAGTGGCTAAAATTTTGCCAAGCACCACTTTTTCTACAGTGTTTGCCTTTGTTTATTCAGGGATTACCAGGACCTCCTGGAAGCACAGGAGACAGGGGACTTGCAGGCGAACCAGTAAGTTTATATTTTTTCTAATTATGTTATTCTCATAATGTGCATTTACCTTTTTGTTATTTTTGCCCTGCTCTACTGTGGCTGGTATATTTTTGGAAGCTGCATTTATCACAGGTACCACAGACTACCTATATTGAACAAATATTTTGCTGAGAGTATCATATTTAGTGCTTTCCTGGTTTCATATAACTAAATTTGCTACTGTTTTTCTGGAACTGTTAAAGCTTGAGCATATTTCTATTTTCAACAAAGAAAACTCTGTTTTATTGAATCTCAAAAATTTTTTTTCTGAATGCCTTGCTGGCTGTTCTTGCAGTTATTGTCCTGCCACATACGCACAATCACATTTATGAAGCCAACTATATACTAAAAGACCATACAGAGAAGCCACACTCTATATCTGGTGGGCCAAAAAGTCCAAATATGACAGAAAAGCTGTTACATCAACAAAATGAAAAGTTACATCACAGTTTCATAAATATGATTGAGTTACAGTTTCCATGGAAAATGGATTGTGAAAGGGAAAGACCTTGTTAGGCCTTCTTTCTCACAATTTACTCTTTAATGCCTATGAAGTCATTCTTCTGGTTAGTGATGTTAGGTATAATGTGCTTCTAAGATTTATAACACAATATAGTCTTTCAACCTACTCTGTTGATCTTATCCGTAAGTTGATACAAAGGTTTATAGGTGGCCTTTGTATAATTCATTTAGCTAGTAGCAAGTGGAAAATTCTAACAGTCAAAGAACTATTCTTACCAAACTGTGTTCATTTCTTCTTTGCATGTATAAACTATGATATAAGCTCACCAAACAATAAATAAATGACTATGTATATAATCTTTCCAAATAAAAAATCTTAGACATGTTATTTATTTTATCCAGCTGAATGCTTCTCAGTTTTCTCCTTATTTTATAAGTCTTAACTGCCATCACAATTCTAATTGACCTAAAATAATATAACTTTCTTTAACATTACTCACTGCCATCGAGTCACGTCCAACTCATAGCAACCCCTCCTTGGGTTTCCAAGGCAATATCGCTACGGATGTGGATGGCCCAATCTTCCTTCTGAGGAGTGGCATATATGTGTGTGTGTTTGTATATGTCTACAAATATATACATTAAAAAAAAAGAACCTCATTGCTGTCGAGTCAAATCTGACTCATAGAGACCCCTCCTTGGGTTTCTGAGGCAGTATCACTACGGAAGTAGATTGCCCAGTCTTCCTTCCGAAGAGTGGCTGGTGGATTTGAACTGCCAATCTGGTTAGCAGTCAAATGCCTTAGGCACTATGCCACCAGAGCTCCCTCTTTAACATTATTTACTTAAATATCTGTCTTCCCTAATAATTCTGTAAGATCCTTTGAAGTCAGAGACCACAATTTTCACCTTTGTAATCCTCTTTCCTGACATATTATATCTGCTTAATAGATATTTGTTAAACTGAGTTGCCAAAGGGTAGTTAGTCTACTCAATGACATAATCATTCCGCCAATAACATTAGATGACGTGAAATGAAATAAAAATTAATCAAGTCTTAGTAAAGAACACTTTTGAGTAAAGTATGCCATTAAAAGTATGGCAACAGCAGAGACAATATCTAAAGATTTACCCAAGAAAAAATTTGTTACTATATCCCTAAATAGGAGCCCTGGTAGCATAGTGCCTAAGGCACTTCACTGCTAACTGGAAGGCTGGTGGTTCAAACCCACCAACCACTCCTCAGAAGGAAGATGGGACAATCTACTTCCATAGTAATACTGCCTCGGAAACCCAAGAAGGGGTCACTATGAGTCAGGTCCAACTCGACGGCAAATAACAGCAACAACAACAACATATCCCTAAATAGGAGCTCTGGTAGCATAGTGGGTAAGGCATTTGGCTGCCAACCAGATCAGTGGTTCAAATTCACCACCTGCTTCATGGGAGAAAGATGAGACAATCTACTTCTGTAAAGATTTACAGTCTTGGAAACCCAATGGGGGTCGCCATGAGTGGGTCAACTCAGTGTTAGTGGGTTTTGTAGCCCTAAATGACTAAATTGCATAACACATGAAAATTGGCTTCTAGGTCACAGATTTGGGGGATTGTTGTTGTTGTTAGGTGCCATCAAGTCAGCCCTGACTCATAGCAACCCCATGCACAACAGAACGATACATTGCCTGGTCCTGTACCAGCTTCATAATCCTTGCTATACCTGAGCCCATCATTGCAGTCACTGTGTCAACCTGTCTCATTGAGGGCCTTCCTCTTTTTCACTGACCCTCCACTTTACTAAGCATGATATCCTTCTCCAGGGAATGGTCCCTTCAGACAACATGAGCGAAGTAGGTGACATGAAGTCTGGCTATTCTCACTACCAAAGAGCATTCTGGCTACACTTCTTCCAGGACAGATTTGTTAGTTCTTTTTTTTTTTTTTTTCTGGCAGTCTGTGGTACTTTGAGGCGAGTGCTGGTAGATTAAATATGAAAAAAATTTATAATGGGCTATAATAGCCTTTGTTTCTTGTATTTGGGCTCTAGGTCTAATTATAGAAAACAAGTAAACTGGTAAAATGAAGAACATAGAAATATTTTAAAACTGTGCCAATATCAAGCTAGCAGTTGGATGTGGAGCTCAGCACAGAGGGGTTAAAAATACCATTGTAATTGATCTAGGGAGAGAGTATAGGTATGAGAAAAGAAATAAATCTTGTTAGTTTTCTCAATCTTAAAAACAAAAACATTTTCTTTGTACTGTTTCTCCAGAAAGAGCCAAAAGTGCAAGCAATTTCATCTGATGACTGGGAAATTACCATTATACTATACTTGCTAAATATTTATTTTTTAAAATTCTATCCAGTTAAATGGCTCCCACAAAATTTACATAGATCCACTAGGGTCAATAATTTAATGTTTATTCAATAAGTTGATATTCAGTGTTCATGTACCTAAAATGATGCCCTTCAGCAGCAGAGTGACCAAAAAAGTTCCATAAAGGTCTCAGTATGCATTTTATTGCACCTTCGTGATTATCTCATGCAAATATTTTTACATTTATGAATGTGAAATAGAGGACTATTCAACTGGCTTCACTATCTGAATAAAGTTTGTCATCAAGAAAACTCCAAAATAAGTTTACTATTTCATTGGAGACTTTGTATTTGCTTCTTCAAAATGTTATTTTGTATGTCACAAGTGGTTATGTTTGTGTGTCAACTTGGCTGGGCCTAGTTGAGTGGTTGGACAGCTGGTGGTAGTTATTCCTCCTCATGATGAGACTGGCAATCAACTCCATGGTGGGATCTACCACAAGCAGCTGAGTACCTGCTTTGGGTATGTGGTCTGCTTCCCATTTATAACAAGCCCCTTTGAAAATGGTCTCTAGCTTATGGCATGCTTGGACCCTGCATGTAGCCGTGTTGTTGTTCAGCAGCCTGCCATGCTCTGCTGACCTTGGGACTTACAATGGACTTGAATTAATGGTCTTGAATTAATGGTTTGGTAACCTCGAGAGTGTGCCATTTTATTTGTTGACCTTGGGCTTGTTAGCCTCAGCAGCTAGTAGCTGTCTGAGTGAAGAGATGCCTCTAGCTTCAGTGGGCCAGGAGCAAGAGGCAGAGCTGAAGCCCAAGGTCAAGTGGCTTTCACCCAGCCCCTAGAGGCTGGCACTTTGAATTTGGACTTCTAGCTTCCTGAACTGTAAGAGAATAAACTCCTGTTTTTTAAGGCCATCCCATAATGGTATATTTTTGTCAGAGTGGCACTAGGTAACCAGAACATCACATATTCACCAGAAATAGTAAGTAGACCCATAACTATCATATTTGTCAAATAAGATAACCTATGAAAACCTTTTGCACAGTGTCTCATGCTCCTTAAATGTTTGATAAGTATTTATGGAATGAAGAGTGAAGTAGGGATGAAATAATGCATGTTAATATTCTTTCTTTTCGTTCTTTTTAATTCCAGCAGAGTTTAATATTAGTTACAAAATAACACAGGTGAATCAACTCAAAATATTAATTTTGTTTATAGAGAGAATGAAGTCCTGCACTGATAAATTTAATGGTATTTTATACTGTAAATTCCATATTTAAGTGCATGTGGTAGTTATGTTTGTGTGTCAACTTGGCTGGGCCTGGTTGAGAGGCTGGGCAGCTGGTGGTAGTTATTCCCCATGATGAGACTGGTAATCAACTCCATGGTGGAATCTCCTGGGAGCAGCTGAATAGCTGCCTTTGGGTATGTGGTCTGCTTCCTGTATTTAAGGAGAAGACTTGGGAACGGTCTCCAGCATATGGCATGATTGGACCCTGCATGTAGCTGTGTCGTTGCTCAGCAGCCTGCCATGTTCTGCCAACTTTGGGACTTACAATGAACTTAAGTTAACAGCCTGCCTTGTGGTTTGATAATATTGGGACTGTGCCTTTTTACTTGTCAACCTTGGGGCTTCTCAGCTTCAGCAGCCAGCAGCTGTCTGAGTGAAGAAATGCCTCTAGCTCCAGTGGGCCGGGAGCAGGAGGCAGAGCTGGACCCCAAAACTGAGGGGCTTTCACCCAGCCCCTAGAGCCTGGCACTTTGAACTTGGACTTAAAGCCTCCAAATTGTAAGAATAAACTCCTGTTTGTTATGGCCATCCTATTTGTGGTATATTCTTGTCAGAGCAGCAGTAGGTAATCAGAACAGTGCTCATATTTATTGAAATGTAGATTAAACTTTGATTCTGATATTTTAGAATTTATTTTAACACAGGGACCACGAGGACTGCAAGGTGATGCTGGATCTCCTGGAGAAATGGGTGCCGAGGTAATTTTTTGTGGCTCTTTTTAGTTAGTTTATCACTACTCAAAACTTTTTGTAAGACTCCTTTAAAGTAAATTTGATATGCCAGATATATATTATCAAGAATAATTCTTCAGTATTTTGTTTCATATTGAGAAGAAGCTTAAACTCCATTAATAGCAAGGATGACTGTTGTATAAACCTGACTCTGCACATATAAAGTTCTCTTACTTTTTGAAAATTAGAGAATAAAAACCAAGTAAAGATTTTCCTTCAGAGACTCAGGAATAGGAGAAGGATATGGAATGTTTGGCCAGTTGCCTACCTGAACAACTGCCCCCTTTGCCATGAGACCAGAAGAATTGGATGGTGGCTGGCTACCATTACTAAACATTGATCAAAGGTTCTATTGACAAATTTTGACCAAAAGGGGAAAAATGCAAGACAGAATTTTAAGCTCTCATGGACTCCAGACTTTCTGGAGCCATGGAGGCTGACTGAACTCCTGAAACTATTGCCCTAATATAATCTTTAAGCCTTAAAATAAAAATATCCCCTTAAATCTTCTTAAAACCAAACAATTGTTTATCTTAACTAGTTAACAGTATCTGCCATGAGTGTTGTGCTCCTTCAAGATCTATCTATATGGAATCAAATTGACAACAGCCACTTGAAAGATTAGCTAGGGAACTTAGGGACAATGAGTTTATGTTGATGGGGAGACAACTCAGAAAAGAAGGGTGAGAATGGTTGCACAACTCAAAGAATGTAAACAGTATTACTGAATTATACATGTAGAAACTGTTGAATTGGTATATGTTTTCCTGTGTATATTCTCAACAACAAAATTAAAAAAAAAAAAAATGATTGTCCTTCACATAATTCCAGGGTGGTACAAATGGTTATGTCCTAACTATTAATGGAAAGGTCAGTAGTTCAAACCTACCCAGAGACCCCTCAGAAGAAAGGCCTGGCATTTTGCTTCTGAAAGGTCATAGCCTTCTACTGAAAGGTTCACAGTTCTACACAGTACACATGAGTTGGAGAGACTTGGCAGCAACTAGTTTGGGTTTTGTTTTGTTTTTATAATGTTTCACTCCAAGATCTCTTCTTTATTGAAGAATTTTATGAAGTGACCCATATTTAGAATATCTTTTGGAATAATAAACCACATTTTTTAAAAGTTTAAAATTCAATTCTTTTATTTCTATTGTTTGTTAAGTTCAGCGGTTGTAAATAGTTATAGTTATAACTACCGCTGCCCCACTCCTACTCTGACTGGAAAGGTGAACACCTGCCTCTGTGTGTGTCGGTATTTGCAATGACCACAAAGTAAGAATCCTACATGAATTCAAAAAGCCTTAAAAAAAAAGGGGGGGGGTAGTAAAAATAGTCCTAATGAAAGAGATGGTTCAGGGCTTTCACTGAAGGGAATTGGATGAAACTAGGGAGCTCTGGTAGCATAGTGGCTAAGACACTTGCCTGCTAACCAG
>NW_006921739.1:2893977-2896360 GCF_000298275.1 Orycteropus afer afer | reverse complement strand
GGGCCGACTCGATGGCACATAACAACAACAACAACAATGTCTCTTAAATTTATCCTTTCCTTATCACTCTATTGACAATGCTCTAGTCCTTTCCTTTTATCCCATGTCCCCTCTAACTCCTTTCAATCCATCAGGTACTTGAAATCAAGTGACTGATTGGTCTTGAATGATTTCAGGCAAAATTATTTTTGCATTTTAACTGTTAGAGTCCCAGAAAAATATCTGGTCTGATCTTATGCCATAAAGTTTATAAAATGGAAGCAAAGGCACTCTTCTAGAAAGGGATAACTTACCCTTAAGCTAAACATTACTATCATCTTCCTATGAGGTAATTATTGCCTTTGTAATTCATGAAGAAATCCTTACAAATGGTGTGTCAACTCATTCTCTTCTAGGGACCTCCAGGCATTGAGGGAGAATCTGGTCTACAAGGCGAGCCAGGTGCAAAGGTAACCTTTGTTTAAAAAAAATAAATAAAAAAAAGGAGGGTCTCCTAATATTCACCTTTGAGTCTCCTATATTTGCCACTTTTTGGCAAACATCCACCAAGACACCTTGGAAACAGCAGAAAGACAACAGAGAAAAACAAGAAGTGTTTTCAAGCCCCTATTCCTCAGAAAGTTTTAATAAAAAGGAGATTTGCTTTGTTTCTTCAGGGAGATGTTGGTGCTACAGGCAGTGTTGGAAGCACTGGAGAGCCAGGGTTACGGGTAAGTGTGCACTGGGAACCCATATAACGCACTGAGTGGCCTACTTCAGAGACTCAAAAGTTGTCAGTCTAAACACTTCAAAAAATTGCATATAAATCTTTCTGCTGCATTATAGAAAATGTCAGCCTTTATTTCATGTTTTTGAAAGCCATATGCCAAAAGCTGTTCACAATTTATATGAGTAGCATTTGGACTCCTAAGTTCATATATCATTCTCTGAAAATCAGTTATACTCTGCAGAACCCTTGCCAATTATGTGGAATCACTGTGATTGTCAGTAATGTCAGCATTAAAAGAAATTCATACACACCAGAGGTCAATGCTCAAGTTGTTTATATATATATAAATAGATCAAGTTGGTTTCCTGAACCAACAAGAAAGACAAAAGATTGAAATCTATTTATGTTAAAACAAATAAACAAACTAGAGTAATATAAAATTAATGAAATTCAATGTAATAATTGTAAATAGTTATAGTTTGATAGCTTAGAAAAGTAGTATTAATACCAAACCAAAACCCAAACTCATTGCCATTGAGTTGATTCTGACTCATAGTAGCCCTCTAAGGCTGTAAATCTTTACAGAAGCAGACTGCCTCATTTTTCTCCCATGGAATAGCTAGTGGGTTCAAACCATCAACCTTTCAGTTAGCAGCCAAATGCTTTAACCACTGTACCACAGGAGCTTCTTAGTACTAATGCAGACAAGCTTAATTTGAACTGTGGTAAGGAATTTTCTCCCAAGATTAACAGTGTGCAGAATAATTATAAGGGATATTGGTTTCTTAAAAAGCAAAATAGAAAGTTATATGTCATATGTTCTTTCTTTTTCATTTTCCTTTTTTCATGAGAGTGGGAATAATTGGGAATATCAGCAGTAGGAGAGATGGGGCAACTATGAAAAAGTACTGATTAAATTCTCTTTAAATAGTTCAGGTAACAAGAGAACCAAACAACTTTAATAGCTTCATAATATATGGCTCTACATTTCCTCAAGCTCTATATCTAGAAAGCATACAACTTCTTGATATATCAGGACCTTATTCTTTACTTCTCCTCTTTGTAAGAGAGAGAAAACAGAAACACTAAAAACCTGGTAGAGTAATTATAATTAAATGTATTAATTCATGTAAATCTCAGTATAGTAAGGTGCTAAAATTTTATGGGATATAGTATTTCTATTTCTTGTACTCAGAAACACAGATCTAGCTGTAAAAATTTCCAAACCTAACAAATGAATTTTATATTAACTTTAATTCTCTAAATTGTATTGTCATTCTGAGACAATCCTATATTTGAATTGATGACACTCTTACTCCCTAAATCATCTACAGAGCTATTCAAGATGAAGTCATGCATATTATACTGTCAAATTCCCCCTTGGAAATAAAGTAGAGGTAGGAATAAGTAGACACCAATCTGTTGCTTTCTCTGATGCCAGAAGTTAAAAATAAATTACTTTCCAAATTGAGATAAATTATTTGGCAAAAAAAAAAAAAAAAAAAAATTGATCTTATTATTTCTGCTACAAAATAGGGTGAACCAGGAGTTCCTGGAGAAGAAGGTCTCCAGGGAAAAGATGGATTAAAGGTAAATTATGCTATTAACATTATATATAAAATAGATGTTTTGTGTGAAATCTTTAAAAATAATTTTAGACAAAAAAAAAGAAGA
>NW_006921739.1:2882093-2893511 GCF_000298275.1 Orycteropus afer afer | reverse complement strand
AAAAAAAAAAAATGTTATTGCATTGTAGGGGATCTGTGGAGGAAGAGGACTCCCTGGAGAAGATGGAGAAAAAGGAGAGTTGGGCTTACCAGGAACTACCGGGCCCACGGGTAGACCAGGACAAATGGGCCCTCCGGTGAGTACTGCCTTCATTCTCAAGTACTCAGTGAATCAGTTCCTATACACATACACACACACACACACACACACAGATCCCCTTACAGTCCCAGTGCATAATTTGAGGTGTGTAAACATGGCTTGAGAGAGGGACAAACCAAGACACTGATTATCAGCCCTCCCAAGGGCTGAAGAGGAAAGGCATTTTCCATGTACCACATAAGCCATGAAATTTCTGTCATAAAGTATCTGTATGGGAATGATTTGTATTGTCTGAAACTTACTTTGATTGAATATTCTTTATCTTTATTCACAGAGCTGACTTTACTCCTGTAGAATAATGCAAAGCTCCAGGATGAAATTACAAATCTATTACAAGTTAACAGTATCTGATCCTAAATTGCAGTTGTTTCAAAATAGTTACATTTAACACATTTTCTCACCTCAGGCCAAATGTAAGAGGTGAATAAACAATGAGAAATGCTTAAATGCTTCAATTATTTCATTATTATTTCATATTTGTTGTATTCTTTCAAATAGAGAATCTCTGGTCATTTTACTCTTTTACTTTACTGTTCCATCCTGTTTGTTGCATTATCTTTAAAGATGGGTGCTCCCCAATATTATTATCTTTGTACTTCTCTAAATTTTCTTGCCTTTGGAGGTATTCTCCTATTTTGAGAGTCATCCTCTATGCCTCTACCAAAGATAATTTCTTTTTCTTCTGGACACTGTTGGTCTTATTCAGCTTTTTAATGTTATGAGTTAACACTTAGGCATGTGTGTCTCTTCAGAGAGATCATAGCTCTTTGAAAGCGGAGGCTCTATCCTTCCTCTTTCCCATATACCACAATGTCCAGACTTCTGTGCTTCATTATTTCCATATGGGGCTCTGTAAAGACTGGGTAACTGCTAGTGAGTAAACTATTCATGCAGGCAGGCCGGGAGAGAAAGCAGTGATTTACAAGTTTTGTGATCTTCACACTTTTTCTGTATTTCTCTTACTTTGGCTTCTAACCTCCAGATTACCAAATATCTTCTCAATAATGGCCTCTGCCCCAGTCAGCTCAGTCGAGTTTGCAAGGATTAAGCAAAAGGCTCTACCTCGAAGAATACAACATATGTCATAAATTATGTACAAACTGGCCATCTCACCATCCACATCATTTACTAATCACTAACTTCTTTGACAATGATGAAAATAATGCTATATCACCTCATCCTCAACATAATAGATAAATGTACTGACACATTATGAAGTGCTACTTGAAGAAAGAGAATGAACCAGAAGTCTCACATGATCTTAAGCCTTGGCAAATTAAGTCTTTTTTTCCTCCAGTTTTATAGTAGTGATAAAGTACTTGTTTTTCCTCTGTCTCCTCTGTCCTGCCCTCCCAATTCCAAAATTGTGCAAGGGTTTTTACTAGAACAAATAGAAAGCCTTAGGGAATTCCCCCAAAACTCTATTAAGTGTCATCATTCCAGACACTGACGAATATAATGTCACTTATATTCTTTCACAGAATCCTCCCAATAACTGGCAGATATTATTATTCCTCATTTTACAACTGAAAAAGCTCAGACACAGAGAGACCTATGAGGCTTATAAAAGATACTATCACAGATGACAGCACTGGCACTGGCCCCTTTATTTTCTGACTTCTTTGTTTCTAAGTTATACTTATTTGTGAGGTACTCAGCATTTGTCCTATGCTTGCTTTTCTAGGGTATTTGGTAGTTTCTATTCATTTCAGAATACTCATCTCTTTTTCCCTATCATCAAGACTGAGTTTACAGAGAAGCCAAGTTATAAGTGATGAGAAAATATGGTTACCTTCCTGCGAATTATTAACAAATATGATGTTATATGAGAAAGATATCAACTATTATTAATACTTTAGTATGCATTTTTTAGCCCAGGCCTCTAGAAGAAGTGTAAGTGTTGGTGGGAAGGGGAAATTCAGGCTAAGAAAGACCTAATGCGAGCCATAGGCTAACACAGTCAGGAATCCCAGAGAGAAATGATGTAGCACCACCACTGGTGGTGGGCGGAGCAGAGAGGGAAGAGGGGCTCAGAATAAGGTGTGGAAAAATGATAAACACAGATTTCATCTGCTCCATAATTTTTCCCAGGAACAATCCTGCCTAGTACATATCTTTGGTGCCTTTTTTAGTAACAACACATGTGTGTTTCTTTTTATTATTTTTGTTGTTGTTCTTGGAATTGTAAATGCCTTTCAGCTCATAAACTCAATAAAAATACCATGGCATATTTTTTTAAAGAATTTTATGATCTAAGGAGCTATTGCTTAATCAGACAGCTTGATGGTGTATTTATTTTTGCACTTTTTAAATTCTTCTTTAGGCAATGTCACAAAGATCTTACCTTGGATTCTTGAAAAATATAATGAAAGATGAGGAGAAATTAAAAACTGTTTTCTCAAGACAGGAGATGCTCTTTTAACTTCTAGAAGATTGGGGAGTGGAATCTCAATTAAAAAATAAGCCAAGGGAAGCATCAAATTTCCAAATCCAAGATACAGACTTTCTTTGAGAAAGAGAAAAAAATAATGTATTTTTTTCTTGACTTCTGTACTAAAATATTCAGTTGTCGAAATGCATAACTCTGTCAGAGAAGAATATTCAAGCATCTGAGAAGAAACATCTGCCTGACTTAACATCTGTCATCTATTTCTAAAATCTCTACCATGGTGCATGGTGAAGCAGTCAGCTACTAACTGAAAAGTCAATGGTTCAAACTCATCACTGGCTGTGCAGGAAAAAGATGTGGCAGTCTGCTTCCATAACAATTTTAGCCTTGAATACCCTATAAGGCAGTTCTATTCTGTCCTGTAGGATCACTATGAGTCAGAATCAACTTGACAGCAACAAGTTTGGTGGTATCTTAACATCTAAACAGATATGGAGCTATGAACTCTGAAGTTGAGTGTATAAAAAAGGAATTGTCCTGTTTTATTCCATTAGGACAAAATTGGATTAGATTTATTGAAATATGTTTTTTCCCATCTGCTTAGGTTAGTATGAAAGGAGATAGAGGTGAATATTTTAAGATAAGGTAAAATAAAATAATGTATCCTTCTCTAAAAAGCTTTTCTAGTAGGATTTTAAAAGTGAAATCATAAAGATGAGATAAATTTCAATAGGAAGAAAAGAATAAGGTACATATGGTTTCTCTTGTTTCTGAGAGACTATTTCCTTGGAACCCTGGGGAAAAAAAAAATGCTTTGGGAATTTGGAGGCAGTGGCAAACATTAAAGAGTAAAAGATTAGCTAAATCTCTGTCATCTGAGTGATTTTTGTGACCCAGGTAGTAAACTCATCTTTTCTGAACTTCTGTGTCATAAAACAACACAGAAATAAATAAATAAATAAAAAGCTCCAGACTGATGACTATGCAACCCAAATGAAACCCCTACTCTACCACTAAAGAGCTATATGCATTGTTGAGCAACTCATTGTTAGTGATTTCAGTTTATGCATGATGCATAATAAATGGCTTGGAGCTGTGTAGAACCTCTCAAAATCGTTGTGTCTGAAGAGACACTGAGCTGGCAGGACTCTGTTCCTTCTACTTTAGTCAGAAAAGATCCTGGTATATTTGTTTGTTTAATATACTAGGTTTGTATGGTTTTTCTTTGGAAGAAACGATTCTACATTGTTAAAGAAAAAAAAAAAGTGTATGCATAGATAGACAATCTGCACAGGAATGGGAAGGTGACTGGAACTACACTCATGAATATGTATAGATTTGACAAAGGATATCTCTACCTATGTATTTGTATGTGCTGCAAATACATCCATAAATGTAGTAGATCATACAGGGGGCAAAGTTATGAAAACTTCTTAGTCATAACTGAATACCTTGAGGGAATGAGTTGCTAGGCATGGGGACCCAAGACCATAGTTTCAGGGGACATCAATATCAATTGATATAACATAGTCCACAAAGACCGTGTTCTACACCTTACTTTGGTGAGTAGGAACTAGGGTCTTAAAAGCATGTGAGCGACCATCTAAGGTGCAACTATTGGTCTCTCCCCATCTGGAACAAAGAAGGGTGAAGAAAATCAAAGATGTGGGGAAATAATTAGTCTAAAGGACTAGTGGACCATATGAATTCCAGCCTCCATGACCCTGAGACCAGAAAATCTATATCGTTCTTGGTTACCATTGCAGACCACTCTGAAAAGGATCACAATAGAAGGTAGCAGATAGAGTCAGGGGAAATGTGGAACAAAACACAAAATCATTAAAAAAGGATCACACTTGCTGATCTAATGAAGACTGATGGAGCCCCTGAGTCTATAGCCCTTAGACGCCCTTCAAGCCAGGAACTGAACTCAATCCCAGAAACATGTTTACTTATGTTTTACTGACTATGCAGCTGTGTGAATCATAACAAATCATGGATAACATTGCAAAGAATAGTAATTCCAGAACACTTAATCGTGTTCATGAGGAACTTGTACATAGGCTAGGAGGCTATCATTCAAACAGAATAAGGAGATACTGCATGGTTTAAGATAAGAAAGGATGTGTGTCAGGGTTGTATCCTTTCACCACACTTATTCAATTTTTATGTTGAGCAAATAATCCAAGAAGCTGGACTATATGAAGAAGAGCACAGTATCAGGATTAAAGGAAGACTCATTAACAAGCTGAGATATGCAGAAGACACAACTTTGCTTGATGAAAATGAAGATGACTTGAAGCACTTAGGTTGAAGATTAGAGACTACACTCTGGATTATGGATTACACATCAACATAAATAAAACAAAAATCCTCACAAATGGACCAATAAGCAGCATCATAATAAATAGAGAAAAGATTGAAGTTGTCAAAGATTTCATGTTACTTGGATCCACAATCAACACCAATGAAAACAATAGTCAGGAAATCAAATGTCATATAGCACTGGGCAAATCTGCTGCAAAAGACCTCTTTGAAGTGCTGAAAAGCAAAGATGTGTCCTTGAAGACTAAGATGTGCCTAACTCAAACCATGTTATTTTCAATCGCCTCATAGGCATGTGAAAGCTGGACAATGAATATGGAAGACCAAAGAAGAGTTGATGCTTTTGAGTTGTGGTGTTGACGAAGAATACTGCAAGTACCATGGATTGCCAGAAGAATGAATAAATCTGTCCTGGAAGAAGTGCAGCCAGAATGCTCCTTGGAAAGAAGAATGGCCAGACTTTGTCTAATCTACATTGGCCATGTTGTCAGAAGGGACCATTCCTGGAGAAGGATATCATGCTTGGTAAAGTGGAGGGTCAGTGAAAAAGGGGAAGACCCTCAATGAGATGGACTGACACAGTGGCTGCAATGATGGACTCAAGCAAGGATTGTGATGATGGCACAAGACCAGGCAGTGTTTCATTCTGTTGTACACAAAATCTCTATGAGTTGGAGTCAACTTGATGCCAACTAACAACAACAGACAGGGAGAGGTATATTGTTAAATTGTTAGATGTCATTTGGGTTACTGTGGAGGAGTAGATTGTGGTGGTAAAAGTGGACAAAACAACCTAAAAGTTTGTGACAGTCTAAATGAAAAATGTTAAGGATTTAAAATACAAGAAAGCAATGGAAACAGTGAATTAGTAATCAGAGTCAAAACATATTTTAAAGGTATAGCTGATTGGTTTTTCTGATGATTTGGAAGTTGAGAAAGTAGGAAAAATAATAAATAATAAACCATAGCTTTTAGCCTGAGCAACTAAGCAGACGATCATACCATTAGGACTATAATTTATACTTACATGTGTGCAAAGGTATTTTTTCAAAATTTTTATCAGTAGCTACTCTTGTTTCCCTTACAAGCTCTCACTTGCTATTTAGCCAGTGGGGGGCAGGGTGATGATGATAAGAACTGGGAGAGAATTTTAAACCCAATTCAGTTGAAAAATTAATCCTATAATTTAGTGTTCCCTTCAGGTAAATTTCAGAATTTCAAGATGCTTGGTCTCCCAAATTTATTAGTCATCCACTTTCCTCTTTAATGCCTTTCCAAAACTGAGTCTGTGTGTCCTCGTGATAGAATGAGAGGTTCTTGGATGTTCATGCAGGGTATTGATCATACTGATCAGCACATAGTAAGAGTCCTTGTTAGTCTGCACACTTCTTACCCAAGTGACATCTAACAATGCTATTGACATATTTTGCCCTGTTTAAAACCCTCCAAATGGCTTCTCATTGCAATTAAAAGGAAGGGCAGCAGAGGAGGAGCTAGAATATAATGTGAGCTTGTGAGTAAGTGGAAAACCAGGAAAACATGTTGCCATAAAAGCTAAGGTTAAAAGAGTTTCAAGAAGGAAAAAAAATTTTTTTCAACTAAAGTGAGTCAGATAATTGACCATTAGATTTGGCTACATGGAGGTCAGTTTTTGGCCTGAAAAAGAGCAGTTTCAGAGGTGTGGTGAGAACAAAAGGGCAAATGAAGAGAAAATGATAAGTAATAAATAGAAGCAATGAATAGAAAAACATTCTTTCAAAAAACATTCTCTTAACAGGGGAAATAGGGCCACAAAGGTAAACAAACTTAATGAAAAAGAAATGGGTTGAGATCTAGAAAAGGTTATTTTTAAACATGAGCAATATTAAGACACACTGTATTTTTTCCACAAATAACACACCTATGTAAATAATGCACACATATAATGCATGGAAATGATGAAATTAAGAATAGTTTTGGCATTATGTGCCCATGCTTATACAGCATTTCTCGTGGCATTTTTTCTGGAGACTTTTATTTGTTGAATTCAAAATTGATTACCTAAAATTATGTTTCAGTTTAAGATTTATGAAAGCAATAAAATATAAACATTTTGTTCTTTTCGTTTTAGGCCTAGGATCATTTCTTATTTACTAATTTGTTCTTAATGCATTCATATCTTTTGGTTTCAATGTGACATACTTTTCAACTGCTTCATGCATGAAAATGACAATAATATTTTATCAGGAAATTTAAAAAGTTGAATTTTTATATCATGTTTGATCTACCAGGAAATACTTTTGCCTTAAATTTCAAGAAATATAAAATCAATACCTTACTTTAGGTGAAGTTTCTGCATGATCAGAAATAAAAATTGAAGTCAGAAACATATTTATTTGTTTATTTTATATTTTTTAGTGTGCTTTGGGTGCAAATTTACATAGCAAACTTGTTTTACATTCAACATTTCATGGACATCTGGTTTCATGACCCTGATTACCATCCCCAACCATAAAAATCTCTCCTCTCCGATCCTCTCTGTAACCACCCCCTCTTCGTGTCCCTCCCATCCATCCATTCCTGTCTGTCCAGACTTCCCTCTATGTGAGTACTACCTGTCTGGTGTCTCGTGGCTGCTTGATCCAAGGGGTGTATCTCCCTAGAGTAGGTGCATGCATCAATGTAGGATAGGTGTTCAATATGTAGATCTTTCCACTGCTGGGTTATTTGCATAAAGATACAGTACATGAATGATGTTGGGGATGATCTAGTCAAGAGAAAAATTGATAGTGCAAGTAAGAGAGAATTCTTTCAGAAGGGAGGCCTTTGAACAAGTAAGAGGTTATGGGCTTCAGAGCACAATTGAGGAGCTGGCCTCAAGATAGAAGGGCACTTCTTCCTCTGTGAAAAAAGGAGACAGAATATGTGAATACATAAGCAGGTGCATTGGTAGATTGGATGTTTGGAAGAGGAGATTGATCTTGTTTGATTGCTACTATTTCTAAATAAATGTGTGATGATGTTATTAAACTTGAAACTGAGGAGAGAGTGGATGTTTGAAGACAGTAGAATTAGTCAAGAGGTCATTGCAAAGTACTGCAAAGTAATCCAAATATCTCAATTATACCCATTTATAAGACTTACCCACCAGTCTTCTGTCCATTTGTTGTACTGTGGTGTCTTATGCTTTCCTGTGATGTTGAAGCTGTGCTACCAGTATTTCAAATACCCTCAAGGTCACCCACGGTGGATAGGTTACAGAGGAGCTTCCAAACTAAGACTGGAAGAAGGACTTGGTGACTACCTTTCAAAAGATACGTTCCATTGGAAACCTTATGAATAGCAGCAGAACTATCTGATTTAGTGCTGAAAGATGAGCCGCTCAGGTTGTAAGGCACTCAAACAACTGGGGAAGAGAGGCCTGCTCAAAGTAGTGTCAACTTTAATGATGAGGATTGAGTAAAGCTTTCAGAAATTTCTTGCTAATATGACATGACTCAAAATAAGAAGAAACAGCTACAAACATCCATTAACAGAATGTGGAATGTATAAAGTATGAATCTAGGGAAACTGGAAGTGGTCAAAAATGAAATGCAATGCTTGAAAATCTATTTCCTGTGCAAATGAGCTAAAATGGACTAGTATTGGCCATTTTGAATTGGACAATCATATGGTTTACTATTTGGAGAATGACAGATTAAAGAGGAATAGCATGGCAGTCATCATCAAAAAGAACATTTCAAGATCTATTCTGAAGTACAACACAGTCAGTGACAGGATAATATCCACTCTACTAAAAGGAAGACCAGTTACAACGACTGTTATTCAAATTTAGGCACCTAACCTGAAAGCCAAAGATGAAGAGATTGAAGAGTTTCACCAACTTCTGCAATCTGAAATTCATCAAACATACAGTCAAGATGCATTGATAATTACCAGTGATTGGATGCAAAAGTTGGAAACAAACCAGAAGTATCAGTAACTGGAAAATGATAGAAACAACTCCAGAGATCACCTAATAGAATTTTGCAAGACTAACAATCTGTTCATTGGAGATACCTTTTTTCAACAACATAAACTATGTACATGGGCTACACAGGAATCAAGTCAACTACATCTGTGGAAACAAACAAGGGAGATGCTCAATATTATCAGTCAGAATAAAGCAAGGGGCAGCTGCAGAGCAGATCATCAATTGCTCATATGCAATTTCAAGTTGAAGCTGAAGAAAATTGAAACAAATGCACAAGGGCCAAAATATGACCTTGAATTTAGAGAACATCTCAAAAGTAGATTTGATGCATTGAACACTAATGACCAAAGACCAAATGAGTTGTTGAATGATATCAAGAAGTTCATACATGAAGAAAGTAAAGGGTCTGAGTTGTTGAATGATATCAAGAAGTTCATACATGAAGAAAGTAAAGGGTCATTAAAAGATGTGAAAGAAATTACCAAAATGGATGTCAGAAGAAACTCTTAAACTTGCTCTTGAACATAGAGAAACTAAAGCAAAGGAAGAAATGTTGAAGTAAAAGAGATGAACAGAAGATTTCGAAGGGTGACTTGAGAAGGCAAAGTAACACAAAGAATAGAAGTTCACAAAACAAAAGGGAAGAACATGCTCAGCATTTCTTGTCTGTCAGTTTGTCACTGTGGTGCCTTGCATGTTGCTGTGAGAATGGAGGATATGCCACCAGTGTTTCAAATACCAGCAGGGTCACACCCATGGTGGACAGTTTTCAGCAGAGCTTCCAGATTAAGACAGACTGGGAAGAAGGATGGCACCATCTACTTCTGAAGAAAATCAGCTACTGAAAACCTTATGAATAGTAGTGAAACACTGTCTGATACATTACTGGAAAACATTATGAATAGCCCTGAAACTTTATCCAATATCATACCAGAAGATGAGCCCCTCAGGTTGCAGGCACTCTAAATATGACTGAGGAAGAGCTGCCTCCTCAAACTAGAGTTGACCTTTATGATGTGGCTGGAGTAAAGCTTTCAGGGCCTTCATTTGCTGACAAGGCATGACTCAAATAGGAAGAAACAACTGCAAACATTAGCTAATAATTGGAACATAGAATGTATGAAGTAGGAATCTAGGAAAATTGAAAATTGTCAAAAATGAAATGGAATGCATAAAGATGGATATATCCTAGGTATTAGTGAGCTGAAATTAACTGGATTCGGCCATTTTAATCATTCAATCATATAGTCTACTACACTGGCAATGACAACTTGAAGAGGAATGGTGTCACATTCATTGTCAAAAAAATGTTTCAAGATCTATCCTGAAGTACAGTGCTGTCAGTGATAGGATATTATCTATACTCCTACAAGGAAGATCAGTTTTTATGACTATTATTCAAATTTACACACCAACCACCAAAGCAAAAGATGAAGAAATTGAAGATTTTTGCCAACTTCCGCAATCTGAAATTGACCAAATATGCAATAAATATGTACTTATAATTACTGGTGATTGGAATGTGAAAGTTAAAAGCAAAAAAGAAGCATTGATAGTTGGAAAATATGGCCTTGGTGATAGAAATGACACGGAGATCACATGATAGAATTTTGCAAGACTATGACTTATTCACTGAAAATACCTTTTTTCAACAACATTAACAGTGCTATACATGTGGCCCTCACCAGATGTAATACACAGAAATAACATTGACTACATCTATGGAAAGAGGCAATGGAGAAGCTCAATGACTCTGGAACAGACCATCAATTGTTCATATGCAAGTTCAAGTGGAACCTGAAGAAAATTCAAACAAGTCCACAAGAACCAAAATATGACCTTGAGTATATCCCACCTGAATTTAGACACCATCTGAATAGATTTAATGCACTGAACACCAGTAACTGAAGTCCACATTAGTTATGGGATGGCATTAAGGACTCCTGGATAAAGAAAGCAAAAAGTTATTAAAAAGGAAAGGAAGAAAAGACCAAAATGCATGTCAGAAGAGACTCTGAAATTTGCTCTTGACCAGAGAATAGCTAAAGAAAAAGGAAAAAAAAAAAATGTTGAAACAAAAGAGCAGAAGAGATTTCAAAGAGTGGCTCAAGAAAACATAGTGAAGTATTGTAATGAAATGTGCACAGATTTGGAACTACAAAACCAAAAAGGAAGAATATGCCCAACATTTCTCAAGCTGAAAGAACTAAAGACAAAATTGAAGCCTGTAATTTCTCTGTAAACTTTCACCCAAATCACAATGAAAATTAAAAAAAAAAAAAATAGTTGAGTGTTCCCCATTTTGCCCTGTCTACTAGGAAGCCCAATCAAAATAATTTTACTCCACATATTAATTTGGGTGAAGGGAAATGCAATATGCAATAAAGGGGAGGTCAGCATAAAATAAGGCAAAGGAGGACAGTGGGAAGGGCACAAGAGTTAAAGGCAACAAAAGTAAATATTATTACAAGCACAATCCAGCAATAATGGTAATAACAATAATCTATGAATGGATACATAGAAAGACACACAAGCTAAACAGGTAGGAAGGTGAATGGGACTACACTCAAAAAAAAAAATATATATATATATA
>NW_006921739.1:2871869-2881622 GCF_000298275.1 Orycteropus afer afer | reverse complement strand
ACTTCTGTAGAGATACTGCCTCGGAAACCCAAGGAGAGGTCGCTATGAGTCTAATTGACTTGATGGCCGTGAGTTTGTTTTCTGTTTTATATATATATATGTTTGACAGAGGATATTTCTACATCAGAGTTTATATGTGCTGCAAATATATCCATGAATATAGTATAGCATATGGGGTAAAGTTATAAAAACTCCTTAGCCATAACCATACACCTGGAGGGAATGAGGCACCAAGCTTGGGGGCCCAGGACTATAGTCTTAGGGGACATCATGATCAGTTGGCATAACATAGTCCGCAAAGACAATGCTGTACATCCCACTTTCATGAGTAGTGACTGAGGCCTTAAGAGCTTGTGAGCAGCCATCTAAGGTGCAACTATTGGTCAATCCCCTTCTGGAGCAGAGAGAGTGAAGAAAATCAAAGACACTTGGAAAAAATTAGTCCAAAGAACTAATGGACCACACAAACCTCAGCATCTATGATTCTGAGACCAGAAGAAATAGATGGTGCCCAGCTATCTCTGCTGGCCACTCTGAAGGGGATCACAACATGAGGTCTTGGATAGAGTGGAAGAAAAATGTAGAACAACAACAAAATTCAAGCCTCAAATTCCAAAATGTAAGGATTCTCTGGGCAAAATATTGAGCAATGTGGAAAGCATCAAAAGAAGGTGGAAAGAATACACAGAGTCACTGTACCAAAAAGAATTGGCCAACATTCAGCCATTTCAGGGGTAGCATATGGTCAAGAATCAATGATATTGAAGGAAGAAGTACAAGCTGCACTGAAGGAACTGGTGAAAAACAAAGCTCCAGGAATTGATAGAATACCCCTCAAGATGTTTCAACAAATGGATGAAGCACTGGAGGCACTTACTCATTTATGCCAGCAAATTTAGCATATGGCCAACTGACTGGAAGAGGACCATATCTGTGCCCAATCCAAAGAAAGGTGATCTAACAGACTGTGGAAATGATTGAACAACACCATTAGTACCACACAAGTAAAATTTTGCTGAAGATAATTCAGAAATTGTTGCAGCAGTATGTTGACAGGGAACTTCCAGAAATGCAAGCTGGACTCAAAAGAGGACATGAAATGAAGGATATCATTGCTGATGTCAGATGGCTCTTGGCTAAAAGCAGAGAATACCAGAAACCAGTGTTTTATTGTCTATGTTATGGCATTCAACTGGTGTGGATCATGGTAAATTATGAATAACATTTGAAAGAAGGCATTCTAGAGCACTTAATTGTGCTAATGAGGAACCAGTACATAGAGAGAGAGCTTGTCATTCTAACAGAACAAGGGAATACTGCATGCTTTAAAATTAGAAAAGGTGTGTGTCAGGGTCGTATCCTTTCACCATATGTATTCAATCCGTATGCTGAGCAAGTAAGCCAGGAAGCTGGACTATATGAAGAAGAACACAGCATCATCACTAGAGGAAGACTTCATTAACAACCAGAAGGCTGGCGGTTCAAACCCACCAGCCAGACCTTGGAAGGAAGGTTGGGCAATCTACTTCTGTAGTGATACCACCTTGGAAACTGAAGGAGGGGTCGCTATGAGTCTGATCCGACTCCATGGCACATAACAACAGCAACAATATGCAACCGACATAATCTTGCTTGCTGAAAGTAAAAATTACTTGAAGCACTTACTGATGAAGATAAAAGACTGCAGTCTTTGTATGGATTATACCTCAACATAGAACATGAAAATCCTCACAACTGGACCAAAAAGCAACATCATGATAATTGGAGAAAAAATTGAAGTTGTCAAAGATTTCATTATATTGGATCCACAATCTACACTCATGGAAGCAGCAGTCAAGAAATCAGATGTTGTATTGCACTGGGCAAATGTGCTGCACAAAACCTCATTAGAGTGTTGTTGAAAAGTAAAGATGTCATTTTGAAGACTAAGATACCCTAACCCAAGCCCTGGTATTTTCAGTCACCTCCTACGAATGTGAAAGCTAGATGGTGAATAAGAAGATTGAAGAACTGATGCCTTTGAATTTTGGTGTTGGTGAAAAATAATGAAAATATCATGGACTGCCAGAAGAACAAACAACTCTATCCTGGAAGAAGTGCAGCCGAATGCTCCTTAGAAGTGAGAGGGGCCAGACCTTTTCTCACCTCTTTTAGTCATGTTGTCAGTAGAGACTATTCCCTGGAGAAGGATACCATGCTTGGTAAAGTGCAGTTGTGTAGTCATGATATAATAAAAGAGTTTATGAATTTTAACTTATGCCAGTATTATAATAAAATTTTAACATCTAAAAAAATTATAAACATAAGTCACACATTTGCAAATTAAAAGACTAAAATAATAATCATCTCCATAGATGAAACAAAAAGAATGTAGTAATATTTAATCTCCATTCATTAAGGATATTTACCAAAACCTACAGTGACTATCCTAATTAATGGTGAAACTTCCAAGAAAGGAGCAAAAATTGCCATTATTCACCATTTCTATTCAATATTTACTCAGCATCCCAGCCAGACAGTAAAGCAAAAGAAATAATCTACAGATTATCACAATTATTGACAGTTCAGCAAAATGCTGAGCATAACATCAATACACAAAAAAATGGATTTCTTCTTCTCCATCATCCACAAGCAGCTAGACACTTTGAGGAAAAAAAATTCAGTTGATACAATTAGCAACAAAATTCGGTATCTAAAATAGATGTAACAAAACATTTGCAAAATTTTATTGAGAAAATTATAAGTTTATTAAAGAAGACCTAAATGAATGGGTTCCATTCATGGGAAGATCCAAAATTTTCAATTCACTAAATTAATCTATAAATTCAGTATGATTTCAGTCAAAGTCCCACAGAGTATTTTTATCGATCTTTATTGATGAAAAGTGATTTAAAAATTTATGTGGATGATCAAAGGGCCAATGTCAATACAGTTATCAAGAACAAGTTGTGGAGCGTAGGGGGAAGAACTGGCAATGTCATAAACATTTAAAGATAGACAAACAGGCCAGTAGAAACAGCACAGAACTGAGAATGAGAACCATTTCTAGGTATAGTTTGAATCTTGATTTTTGATAACCGATTATACATTGCAGATCTATGGGGAAAAAGTACATTTATTCAATAAATGGTACTGGTAGCAATTAGTTATCCATGGGAGGAAAAAAAATCTCTCTTTCACACCATATCCCCCCCCCACACACACACACACACACACATTCTAATTAGATTAAAGGCCTAATTTTGAAAATCAAAACTTTGAAAACTTTTTTTTGTTGTTGGCTACAGAATCTGGTCTTTCTGTTTTCCTTTTTTAAAATTGTGATAAAGATGTATTTCTTAAGTCAACAATTTTTACATGTACAATACAGTGACATTGATTACACTCATTGTGTTCTGTAACCATAACCACTATCTTTTTCCAAATTATTACACCATCATTAACAGAAACTCACTGCCCCTAAGCAGTATCTCCTATCTTCCTACCCCTGGTAAAAACTTTCCTATTACATACAAGTGGGATCATCTAATATTTGTTTTTGACTGAGTTATTTCACTCAGCACAATGTTTTCAAGGTTTGCCCATTTGTAGTATGTATCAGAACTTTATTTATTTTTGTTGCTAAGTAATATTTGAGTTTGTATATCACATTTTGTTTATTTATTCATCTGTTGATGGTCATCAACATCATCTGTTAATGGCTGTTTCACCTTTTGGGTAATTTTAATATTGCTGCAATGAATGGTGATATATTATAGGAGAATTAAAATAATTTTTTATGTCCTTATCAATGAAGGAAAGGCACTAAGGATCTTTTAAAAAAGACACTTAAAGAAATTAGACAAACAAAAGAAAAACAAAGTATTCATTTGACTACATCAAAATTGTAAACTTGTGTTAATCAAAACTTATAATAAACAAGATGAGACAACAAGCCACAGGCTCAGAAAAGAGATTTGTGATGTATAAAATGAAAAGAATACAAATATCACGAGTATGTATAAAATTGAATAATTTAAAAAATTTATATTATGAAAGACAAAGCATTTCAGAAGAATACATAAAGTATAATGCTATTTATTTGAAGTTTAAAAAATGGAAAAACAACCATATGTTGCTTGCAATACATGCAAATGAATAAAAATACAAATAAATAATTCTTAAATAATAACAAATATAAATATATTTACAAATATAAATAATTGTTTCTTAAAGTGGAAATGAGTACTGTTATACTCATTATATAATGATAACTGTTAGCTCTTCATTAAAAACCTAGTCCTTTCTAAGCTTTATATACATTATCTCATTTATTCTTAGATATAATATCTTATCATTGATAAGATATTGCTCTACTAATTTCACATAAAAGAAAATAGGCTTTTATAAGTTAAATAACTTGCCTGTGATCATATAGGTAATAGGTGTCAGAGCCAGAATATGAAACTGGAGCAGTATGACTTTGAAAAGCTTGCACCCATACATAACCTCTATGAAGGTGAATTGACATCTTTTTAAAAGATCTTATGAACCACAAAGAACTCCTCAGAATAGTGCAACTATCATTTCAACCTCTGGATGCAGCTAGAACTACAGCAATAGAACATAGCTGCTTTGGCCTCTAATTTCATCAGCTTTCAGAGGCTAGGAGAGCATTTACTTAGCAGCATAGGGCATGAGTCATTTCCTTAGGTATCTGTTTATTCATTCAGCAAATATTTATCAAGAGCCTACATGGCACAGTGGTAAACCACAATATATTTCTTTTCTACATCATTTTTGCAGCTTGCCAAACTTTAGAACACAAATTTGAGGTTTCCACTTTCATTGCCAACTAATGCAAAGAATGCTTGATTATTACCCATTTTAGAATTTACAGCCTGGCATACTGTGGCTTTCCTTTAAGCCTAAGCATTGTTGAACTGCAAATTCGCCTGACCTCTAAAATATTTTTGCTACTTTCTACTAAGCAAAGTGTATATTGAAAACTTTTAGCCTACTTTTGACTAAACAAAGTACATATTGGAACAAAAATGTTATTTTAAGCAATATAATATAGTTTAATATGACTGCCTCCTTTTTCTTTCTGTATTCCCCTCTCTCCTTTTTCCACAGATCAAAGAGTATCTCTCTAATCCTTTCTGCTCCAATGAGATTTGGAGATTTTCTTGATAATTTATTAGATGTATTTTGTAATCCTGTTCATTCAACAAAATGATAAGCTCACAGTAGCTCATGGAATTGCTGAAATGGATGCATTTGAGTTTACTTTAATTATGTTCTTGCTAATTAAAATGAGCATGCTGAAACTAAGTGATTTTCTTCCTAAAGATAATTGTGTTTGTCAAGGCCAGCATGTGTGTGTGACATTTTAGCTAGTAAAAGGTATGCTCTTAATCATATCACTTCTTTAAGTAATTATACAAAGATTATATTTTTGAAAAATAACTCTTTTTACAAAGTGTATGATTTCTGCATAATCTGGTATGATAAATATTCAAACACTCCATCCAGTCTTTCCTTATATTTCCTTTTTATGTTTTTTATTTCCTTCTTATTTTGTATTTCACTTATTTCCTTTTTTATATTGACTATTCAAGGGACCTGAAGGAATTGTGGGAATTCTAGGACAAACAGGCCGTCCAGGGAAAAAGGTAATTTTGTTTTACATCTTTTTGTGCTGGTTTTCTTTCTTCTCATACTGAGCTCCATTGCTGTGATGTTTTTATTTGCACTATATATAAAGTAATAAAGAGTGGCAAATTTGGCTGAAAAGAACATATTTGTAGAAAATTAATATTTCATCCCATTTAGAAATAGTAATCACCTTAATTACTTGAAGGCAAATTTCCTAGTTATAGATTAGCCAAGGTTCTTACTTTTTCTCCTTCGGTTTGTCAAAAATATTTCCAGTAGGCCATGGGTAAGAAAAGACAGAAAGGAAAATATTATACCATTTGTGCTACTTGGTAAAGCTTTATTTAATAACATATTTAGGGTACGTGACATGTGGTTAGTATTGCCTCTGGATTTGATATTTATGTGTTTCCCAAAATTGAAATCATTGATAATTGATTTTATCTTTTATATATATGAACTACTCGGAAGGAAGGTTGGGCAATCCTACTTCCGTAGTGATACTGCCTCGGAAACCCAAGGAGGGGTCGCTATGAGTCGGGTTTGACTCGACGGCACATAACAACAACAACAACAACAATATATGAACTAAAAAACATAAACCAAGAATATTCTTTATTTGCTCATTTAATATTTTACTAAAAACAAAATACTTGATATATTTGTGGAATTCTAGTGCATTTAATGAAAAATTATCTTTGAGTGATTCAAAATGGAGTCTCATCAGTAATCACCATGCTATTTCCCTCTAGCATCTTAGTGCTTGAAAAACTATGTACTGCAATTTGAATTAGGGATTCTGGTGCTCTGAACAACTCACTGAGTCAGAGTGCACCAAATTCAGAGGAGTAGAATTAGAAAGGAGAAAGGTATGGGGAAAAAATAACAAGATCAGAAGATCTATCCTGCAGAGCACTGACAGCCAGCCAAGAAAGGCCATCAGACACTTCCCTGGGGGAGCGACCAACAGTCAAGAACAGCCATCTGAGACCTCCCTGGGTTAAGGAAGAATACACATCACACCAGCATACCAGCAAACACACCAGCATACCAGTGATCACCCCAAAGATCTACCTTCAGCACCTGATTTTATCAGTAACTTGTCACTTGGGTGCAAACAGGCAAGTCCAGCACTGCTGAAACCCAAGCAGAGAGTTCATTGGTGTTGCAGGAGGGTGGGCCCAGGGAAGTGCCCTCACAGTGAGTCACCAAGTAGGCTTGGGTCAGCTTAGTGGCACTGAGAAGCCTGTGCTTGACTTTATCAGTAATATTGGGACCACAGATTGCTAGCAGGCACTCTCCCTAATCCAGTGCCACTGAAACTGAGTGGATCTTTGGTGCCATGGGTGGGTGGGGCCTGAAAAGAAACCTCTGGGTGGATCGTGGAGCTGGGCAGTTGTCTTGGGTTGGCTTGTTGGTGCCTAGGGGCCTTAGGAGTGGGGTTTTTGCATGTGGCTGAGCCTGGCAGAAAGTGGTGACCCCCTAACAACTGGAGTCTTTGCTGAAATTGAACTACAGGCCTGTAAATAACAGTATGACATCATCAATAGCAGCTCACTCAAAGACCTAGAAACCGCCCCTAGCAACAACGATCTTTCCTTCTTCCTCACCCACCTTCTCCACCAATAACTTCACTCATCCAATAGAAGAAACCACAATCAGCCAACATAAAACCTCCCAGTTCAAACTCTAAACCCTCTTCAAGACAAACAGAAGTCCATATCCACATTTTGCACAGTGATTCCACCATCACAAAGAAAATTGCAGAGCAACCCAGCATACCTGAATTAATAATTTAAAAAAAAATAAAATACACAAGCTTCACCTTTTCAAAATAATAAACCATAAAACCAAGACAAATCAAATCAATATATAACCAACAGTTAAAGACAACCTCAAAATGTCTAGGAAACAACAGGCAACCTCAAATCAAACAAAAAAAAAAACAGGACAAGGCATTAGAAGAAAAACCACAAACAAAGGTCTCATTAAACATGGAGGAAGAGGAAGCAATAGAATTATCTGAGAAAGATATGTTTATAGAGCTTTACAAGAGCCTAAGGAAACCCCAAACATAACCAAAGAGAACAAACAGTTCTCTGGAAGAACTCAGAAAAATAATTTAAGAACAAAATAATAAGATTAATGCACAATCAGAACTCATACAAAAACAGCAGTTAGAAATCCAGAAGATGAATATCAAAATTACAGAATTATACAACACAGTAGAAGCACAAAAGAGTAGGTTAGAACTGGCTGAAGAACGCATACCCCAACTAAAAGACAAATCCCTGGAAACCAGCCTGTATGAAGAAAAATCAGAACAAAAATTTAAGAGAAATGAAGAGAACCTAAGAATTACATAGGATGACATGAAAAGAAACCACATAAGACTCATTGGCATTCCAGAACAAGAAGAGGTGAATAAAAATACCAGGAAAACTGTGGGAGACCTGCTAACAGAAAACTTCCCCCATATCATGAAAGAAGAAAAAATATTTGTCCAAGAAGCTCATAGAACCCCACATAAAATAGATCCCAAGAGAAAAACACCAAGGCATATTATAATCAAACTCTCCAAAACCAAAGACAAAGAAAAAATTTTGAGAGCTTCCCAGGACAAAAGAAATATTACTTATAATAATCAAACAGGCTGCACTCCAATTACTCAGCAGAAACCTTGTAGGCAAGAAGGTAATGGAATGGCATATATAAAACATGAAGGAAAAGAACTTCCAACCAAGAATCCTATATCCAGCCAAATTATCCATCAAATATGAAGGCAAAATCAATACATTCTCAGACAAACACAAATTAAGGGATTTTGTAAAAAATGTACCAACCTTAAGAAATGCTTAAGGAAGTTCTTCTAATAGAGAGCCCGCAACAGAGATCAACAAAACCAGGATATGTGGCTTCAACACTAAAACCAAATCAGAAATAGAAACTCAAAATAAGACCATAAAACATTGTACACTCAAAACCAAGAAAGTCAATCAGCACACAATAACAGCAACTAACCTATCAGAGGGAATAAAACTTCTAGGTACAAACTTTCAAATGGAGAAGAAAACTGGGCAATGTCTTCACAATATGCACTGTTCTAAAAATGTAGAGACAAGAATACACTCCAATGTAACCACAGAGAAAAGTAACAATCCCCCTAAGCAAATCTGGAAGGAAGGAAAACATATGGCTTTAATAAGCACAAAACCAACAATAAAGAAGAAAAGGGAGAAAGCATTAGGCAACAAACTGAACTCAGCACAGAAAAGTATATGGCCCAAGGAAACACCAACAACATGACAAAAAAAATACAATAGAATGACAGCAATCAATTCATACCTATCACTAATTACACTCAATGTGAATGGACTAAATGCACTTATCAAGAGGAAAAGAGTGGCAGACTGGATAAGAAAAGAAAACCCATCGATATGCTGCCTACAAGAGACCCACCTTAAACACAAAGATAAAAACAAATTAAGAGTTAAGGGATGGAAAAAAATATACCAAGCCAAAAGAAACCAAAAAAGAGCAGGAGTGGCAATATTAATTTCTAATAAAATAGACATTAAGGTGAAAAACATCATAAAAGATAATAAAGAAAACATTATATGATGCTGAAAGGGTCAATTGACAAGACATTACAATAATAAATATTTATGCACCCAATGAAAGTGCTCCAAAATACGTGAAGCAAATATTAATTGAATTAAAAGGGATAGTAGACAACTCTACAATAGTGGTAGGAGACTTTAACACACCACTTTCAAAGAGGGACAGGTCAACAAGAAAAAAATTCAGCAAAGCTACAGAAAAACTCAACAATACAATCAACCACTCAACCTCATAGACATATACAGAGCATTTCACCCAACAAACTCACAATTCACATTTGTCTCCAGAATAGACCATATGTTAGGACATAAATCAAGCCTCAATAAATTCAAAAGCATTGAAATACTACAAAGCATCTTCTTGGACCACAATGCTATAAAATTAGAAATTAATAATAGGAAGAGCAAGGAAAAAGCATTAAACATATGGAGGCTGAACAACTCACTGCTCAAAAACTACTGGGTAATAGAACAGATAAAAACTAAAATAAAAAAA
>NW_006921739.1:2854899-2870944 GCF_000298275.1 Orycteropus afer afer | reverse complement strand
TATATGATTATATCAATCAATGCAGAAAAGGCATTTGATAAAATCCAACATCCATTCCTCTTCAGAACTCTCAGCAAAATAGGGATAGAAGGGAAATTCTTCAACATAATAAAGGGTATATGTATAAAGCCAATGGCCAACATCATTATTAGTAGAGAAAGACTCAAGGCATTCTCCTTATGAATGGGAACCAGACAGGGATGCCCCCTATCACCACTTCTATTTAACATTGTGTTGGAAGTCCTGGCCAGGGCAGTGAGGCAAGAAAGAGAAATAAAAGGCTTACAAATTGGCAAAGAGGAACTAAAACTATCTCTATGTGCAGATGATATGATCCTGTACATAGAAAACCCAAGGTACTCAATAAAAACAACTACTGGAACTAATAGAGAGGCTCAGCAAAGTGGCAGGACACAAGGTCAACATACAAAAATCAGTTGGATTCATCTAAACCAACAAAGATTCCTCTGATAAAGAAACAAGGGAAATAATACCGTTTACTATAGCTACTAAAAAGATAAAATATCTAGGAATAAACCTCACCAGAGAAACAAAAGTCCTATACAAAGAAAACTATAAAACACTGCTACAAGAGACAACAAGGGCACTACATAAATGGAAGAACCCACCTTGCTTATGGATAGGTAGACTAAATATTGTGAAAATGTCAATACTACCTAAAGCAATCTACACATTTAACACAATCCCAATCTAGATTCCAACAAAATTTTTTAAGGACATGGAAAAACTAATTACTAATTTCATGTGGAAAGGAAAGATCAGGAAATCCTAGATAGAGTGGGAGGAAAAACAGAACAAAATCCAAACACTCAATAATGACCAGAATTACTGGTCAGATGGAGTCTGGGAAGACCCCCAATACTATGGCCCTGGGATACATTCTTCCCCTGGAATAAAACACACCCCCAGGGGCTGGCTCTCAGCCCAAGAGTTAACAAGATGCACACGCAGACCACTCAACCCAGGATGATGCACCCACATACTCAATGGTAATACATCCCTTAGATCAATAGACCACGGAACACCAGAGGATCAACATTCAAATTGAGGAAATGCAGGACAAACAGGAGTACATAAATATGAGGGGCACAGGGGGAGGATTACAGGGTAGGGAGGGGAGGAGACTGGGTTAGGGTTGGACATGGTAAATGGGAAATGAAACTAAATGCACATGTAACGTTGAATGTGAAACAAGCTCTTAAAAAATAAGAAAAAAAGAAAAATTATTGCAATCAACAATTTGTTTAAATAGTAGGAAGACATATAAAAAGTTTTCCTATTTCACTTTGATAGTCCTGACTATATTTACTATAATTAACTTCAAATCACACCATATGCTTGTTCCCTAAGTCCAGTTCTAGCATTTCTGCTAATATAACACTAGTCCATATTTCTCAGAATCTTTGGGCAGTGTAAAGGATTATCAGAAAAGAAAACAAAAATGAATTAGGCAAATTTTAATTGCCATTCTTTCTCACAAAAAAATAACCCCAATATCAGAGTCTCTTTTCATCATACATAATGTTATGTCTAAAATCAGTTTCAGAAGTAATGTGGAACAATGTACATCTATACAACAACCTGCATCACTAGGAAAGTAAATAAAGTCTATCTGATGTTCAAAAGAGAGCACAAAAAAAGCCTTTAAAACTATTTGAAGTTCTTCAACCCTATGAATGCCAAAAAAAAACTTCCTGACTAACTCTAGTCACAGTTTTAGCTTTTCTTTGCATCTTCTTCATAACTAATAATGGAATGGGTTAGTTTCTGCTTTCAGAAAATGAATAATAACACTTAATGTTGTTTAAATTAACTCTGTTTTGGCAGTAGGAAAGGATCAGTCAGTGTAATGGAAAACAGAAGGTAAACAGTTTTCAGTGGTATGTAAAATAAAAAAAGTAAATGATATGTATGTTTGAAGATATATCCCAAGCCATTGAGTGATGAGCCTGGATGTGCAGAGCGGCACAGAGAAGTCTATTCCACATTAATCAGATCCTTGTGGCATTGAAGTTTTCGTAGGGCCTATGTTCTGTCACAATGGCAATCAGTCAATCAGTAAGACTTCCAAAATAAAAAGCCTGGATACTTGGAATTCCACATGAACACTTAGCTATCCTCTCCTTGTTTAGCTAACATTTTTTAAATCTTTGTTTTCTGAAATTACTTTTAATTATTTCTTTAAAATACCTTGACTGGTGGCAATGTATTACTGTTGTCGGCAGTGGTGTATCATACTGTTAAATTAAAGCAAAGTTACTGGTTATAAAATTTGGTTTATGGAATATCCTAAGGAATCATTCAGGTATATGATACAGTTAATTAGTCTAAGTATATACTTGTTGTTTTTTTTTTGTTTTTTTTTTTTGTTTTTTTCCTTACTTTTCTGTCTTACTAATGACAATTACAGGGTGAAAAAGGACAAATGGGACCCACAGGAGAAATTGGAAGCAGAGGTGCTCTTGGACAAATTGGGGAAAGTGGTCCTAAGGGTGCCAGAGGAACTAGAGGTGCTGTGGTTAGTACTTGATTTGTTTCCAGAACTGAGTCACTGTGGATGGAAAAGAAATGTATCCTTGTCCTTAAAGTTTCAGTCCTTGATTAACTTTACAGAAAAGGCAATAGTTCCACTGAAAATAATCTACCTCCATGGAATATGGAGAATTGTAGGCATTCCACAATACTTAAGTGGCTTAGTGGTTTCTGGATATGAAAAAGGAAAGGATAAAAAAACTAAAAATGGAAATAAAATATGAAATGAGGTTAAAAAAAAACAGATTATAACTCCTAAGTAGGAAAGTTTACTGCATTTTACACAAACAACACCTGCCTTATACATTTTTGCATATTGTGCAATGCCTTTTTTCATTTTTGCATATTGCATATTGCATTTTGCATATTGCATTTTGCATTTCATTTTTGCATATTGTCCTATGCCTTTTTTCCATGGTGCACTATCCTAATATTTTTGTACATGCTGATGACTTTGAATTCTGTTTCTTTTTCTGTCCAATGGATTTAATGCTAAGTCTTCATCTTGGTACCAATTGATGTGAGGTTTGGTTCTCAGCAGCAGACCCTCATCAGCCTACCGTTCAGTTCCTAAAGCAGCTCCTCTCCAGGCAAGATTCCTTCCCCACTCTGCAAACCACTTTCTCCAATGCAGGAAGAGATCACTTTTTCTGCCCTGGAAACAGCCCATGCCAGGACAGCCAACCCCAACTTAGGAGGTGCATGTGTTTGCGTACCATGGCTGAACAGGCCATTCAGGCAGGTGAGGCTGGCACACAACAGCCCTGCACATTCCTCCCTGCATTCTGCCTGGCCAGTCTCTGCATTTAGGCTGATTGAATCTCCCACCTACTTGGACACCACTAGGCAGGATGAGAGCCACAGGTGCAGAGGAGTCACATGCCCCTAGCTCAGATGAGATGGGTCCAAATGGTTCTCGGGAGGCCCCAAGAGGACCAGGACAATGCACACCTATGCCACACCATCCTGCTGCCCAGTCTCATGTGGGGCTAGCACTATATGACCTGAGCGTGCACAGGCAGTGCCCAGCCCACCATGGAACCAGCTTATGCTGGGACTGTACAGCCACACACACAACCTCTGCCCAACTCTACACCCATCTCTGGAGCAATGTACCTGCATGCAAAATTGGCTACAAGGAACTGCGCCACTTTCTGACCCAGCTGTAAACTGCCCCAGAGCAAATGCATAGTTTCAATTGTTTATTTTCTAATTACTGAGGTACTACCAAACTCAATCCATGACTTCTCAACCATGGCTTATACTTTTATTATACAAATATGATCAAAAATAACATTTTCAGACTATTAAATGAGGGTGAATGAGGTAAAAATTCACTTCTGGAACTGTCACAAGACATGTGTAGTACATGCATGGTCATGCTGCACCAGAATTTTTTTTTTTTTTTTTGTCATTTCTGCCGGTTATGCACATGTGCATTATTTATGTGCCACACTATTTGAGAAATATATAGTATATGCCTAAAATTTAAGGTCTGGATTTAGTATCTCTATAAAACTATGTTCTCATGGTTGACAGACTGCTTTGAAATTTTGGTGTACTTGGAAATGGGTTTTCTTTATATGCTTGAACTTCTCATGCTTTATCTGGAGATTATGTTTCTATAAGCTGTGATAAATTTCTAAAACATTCAACTACATCTTTAATCTTTTTATGTATTTTGCATGATGTAGGGAATAAGTGTATCATGATACTTCTGAACAAATAATGTTGTTGTTAGTTGTTGTTGTTATTTGCCATCGAGTCGGCCCCGACTCATAGTGACCCCTCCTTGGGTTTCCGAGGCAGTATCACTACGGAAGTAGGATTGCCCAGCCTTCCTTCTGAGGAGTGGCTGGTGGGTTTGAACCATCAGCCTTCTGGTTAGCAGTCAAGTGCCTTAGGCACTATGCTACCAGAGCTCCTGAACAAATAATAGCAAAATTATATTGCTAATATATTTTAACCTGTCCAGAAAGTCACTGCATGAGAGAGATGCAAAAATACTTAAGAGATAATGCAATTTAATCACCTGGCTGTTTCATAAACTTATTACAAAATGCATGTGTATTTCCAAGATTCCATTTAAATGTCACAATTGCTAGAATTCCACCAAGGCCTGTTGGAGAGCATTGCATAATCAATCCATTTGTTGTTTCAGGAAGGTTTGCCTCAGGCTTATTTAAGTATTACTTTCCTTACTGTTTTCTTACTGCTTCAGGCTTTTCTTGCTTCCTCTTATTTAAATTATACTATTTCTCTGATTGGCTTATATGCTTAAAAACATTATAAAATGTGATTTTTTTTTTAATGAACATAAGAACTGATACATCCAAACAATATTACCTTCAATATTCACATGCTTTGAATTTCTCTATAAAAGAACATTTACTTTTTAAATTTTGACACATATTCCCAAATCATCTTCCCAAAAAGTTTTATCAAATTTATACCCCCACCACCAACACTTGATAGATAATCTTTTTGATGGTTGCCAATCTGATAAATTTAAAGATGTATCTTATTTTTGTTTCTATTTACATTTCCCTGATTGTAACAAAGCAAGTTCTTCTGGAAGTTTCCTGTTCATATATCCTTTACATATTTTTTCCTCTTGGATTTTTGTCTTTTTCTTATTGATTTGCAGTGACTCCCTATATATTTTAAATGCTAATGTGTTTTTCTTAAGTAAGTTGAAAACGTATTACATTGTTTTTCCTTTCTGTCATTTATCTTTTCATTCTGAGTTCTTTGCCATACAGAAATTTTTTAATATTTACATAGTCACACTTGTCAGTCTTTTCCTTCACAATTTCTGGAAGGAAATTTCTTCTTTAGAAATGCCTTCCCTACTTCAAGTATAGAAAAATATTCTTCTACATTCTTCTACTACTTACCTTCACCATTAATTTTGGAAACCATATAGATTTATTTTTTGTTATGAGATGTATAAGACTAATTTCTTTTTCCAATTTCATAACTAATTGTCCCAATATTATTTATTGAACACTCAATCTATTTCCCATTTTCCTGAAATGCTACTCTTGCCATAAACTGCATCCTCAAATATTAGTTTCCATTTTTTTCTTTTTTTTTTTTTTTCTATTAATCTGTTAGTCTGTTCCTGGGTCACTACCACACTGTTTTAATTATTAGACTTTTACAGTATCTTTGAAATCTGGACAAATACAATGTAATTCTTTTGTCAAAAAAGATTGGCTCTTACTGTGATTCCCTCTTTAAAGTGAACTTTAGTATCAGTTCAGGTTTCATCAATATTGAATCTTTCTATAGATATGGCAATATTTCATTCCATTTACTCACATCTTTTAATATCCTTCAAAAGTTTTATTTCCTTTATCTTTGTTCCTACATTTTCTTTGTTAGGTTTATTCTTAGCTTTCTATCTATATTGTTAATGGAATTCTTTTTCCATTACATTTTATTATTGATTATTACTCTATATAAGATAGCTATATAATTTTATATTTTGATCTTAATCTACTTTAATGAATTTAGGTGATTCTCTTGGGTTCTCTTATATTGCCATCTCTTATTTTCTTTAATTATTACATTGATTAGAACTTTTAGTATGGTAATGAATAGAAGTTATGATGGAGGAATCTTGTCCTGTGCTTGTCTTTAATGAGAATGATTCTGTTTCATTGTCAAGTGTTATTTATAATTATTGTTAAAGCATATCCTTTATTAGTTTCAAGAAATTTCTTCTCATTCGTGAGAGTTTTTGTTTTAGTTTTTACATTTTATACTTTTTTTTTTAATTGTGATTTGGGTGAAAATTTCCAGAGCAAATACATTTTCCATTCATAAATTCATGCACATGCTATTGATTGCAATCCCCATAATGTAACATCTCTCTTCCCACTTCTTCCCTGTGGTCACCTTTCCCCTGTGTCCTTTCCTATGCATTCCTGCCCTCTGAACTCTCTCCCTGTGCAAATGCTGCCCTTCCAATCCCCCATGGTTGATTGTTATGAGGAATGTACCTACCTGATGTAAACATTCACCTTGCAGGCCTGATTGTTGGTTGACTGGAAGCCACAGGAGTGAGTTTAATTCCAGGTCCGAAGGGTGACTTGAGACCATGGTCTTGGGGGTTTCACTAGTCTCTATCAGACCAGTAAGTCTGGTCTTTTTTAGGAATTTGAGTTTTTCTCCTCCCCCTCTATCCAGGTTCTTCTATACTGATACCCTTCCTAGTGGTCTGCAATGGCAGGGTCATGTAGGCTGAGGTTCACATGGTCCGCTGGTGCCTTAGACTAATTGTATCCCTGTGTCTTTTATTTTCTTCATTCTTCTTTGCTGCAGATGAGGAGAGACCAATTGTTGCATTTTAGGTGACCCCTTGCAAGCTTTTACTCACGACTCACCAAAGTAGGATGTTGTTCTGGTTACCTAGTCCCACTCTGACAAGAATATACCACAAATGGGATGGCTTTAACAAACAGGAGTTTATTCTCTCACAGTTTGGAGGCTTTAAGTCCAAGTTCATAGTTCCAGGCTCTATAGGCTGAGTGAAAGCCCCTCAACCTTGGGCTTCAGCTCTGCCTCTTGCTCCCAGCCCATTGAAGCTAGAGACATCTCTTCCCTCAGGCAGCTACTGGCTGCTGAGGCTAACAAGCCCAAGGTTGACAAATAATATGTCACAGTCCCAATGTTACCAAACCACATGGCAGGCCATTAATTCAAGTCCATTATAAATCCCAAGTTTGGCAGAGCATGGCAGGCTGCTGAACAACAACTCAGCTAATGCAGAGTCCAAGTGTGCCATAAGCTAGAGACCATTCCCAAAGTTGCTTCTTATATACAGGAAGCAGACCACATACCCAAAGCAGCTACTCAGCTGCTTGTGGTAGATCACACCATGGAGGTGATTGCCAGTCTCATCATGGAGAATAACTACTACCAGCTGCCCAGCCACTCAACCAGGCCCAGCCAAGTTGACCCACAACTTTAACTACCACAGATGTAGAGCAATGTTTTTGTGTAATGTGTTATGCCAGTTGATCTTGATGTCCCCCATAACCACAGTCACTAGCCCACAAGCACAGTGATTCACTTCCCCAAGGTGTTTGGCTGTGACTAAGAAGTTACCATAATTTTGCTCCCTGTTAGCTCTATTAAATCTGTGGACATTTTCACAGCACATGCAAATATGTTTGTAGAAATATTATCTGCCATATTTGTATATGCTCATGGGTATATTACCTTTTACCTAGCCATACTTGAGCATTTAGACTATCTACTTATGTATCTACCCATAGATTAATGTTTGTTATTACTGATATTACAGTATTGTGCATGTCAAAGTGTTTATCCCTGTTGTCTGTACCTCTTGTGCACCGTTCCTTAGTATTGTGCTGTTTAATCACATGTTTTGGTATATTGTCTTTCCCTTTACCCAAGGCAATATTTGTCTCTTACCTATCTAGCAATTTTTCCTCCCCTCCTTGGTAACCAACAAAGAAAACTTCCTTTTGTAAACCTTTCCTTGATGTTTTATAGTAGTGTCCTTCTGTTATTGACTTATTTCACTCAGCATAGTGTCCTCCAAGTTAACCTATGTTGAGGTGTTTCACTGAGCCTTCATTATTCTTTAATGTTGCGTAGTATTCCATTGTGTGTATGCACCATTGTTTGTTTATCCATTGATCCATCGGTGTGCACTTAGGTTGTTTCCCTTTCTTTGATATTTTGAATAGTGCTGTGATGTATATGGACATGCACATATATCTATTCATGTCCCAGCTCTCACTTCTTCAGCATGTATACTTAGTAGTGGGTTTACTGGATCAAATGGTATTTATATTTCCAGCTTTTTAAGGAAACTCTGTACTGTTTTTCTTATTGGTTATATCATTTCAGTCTTACTAGCAGTGTATGAGGATCCCAATCTCCACATCCTCTTGAGCACTTATTATGTTGTATTTTGTTTATCTTTGCTATTATTGCTGGGGTGAAATGATATTACAGTGTTGGTCTTTCTCTTCTTTTTTTTTTTTTTTTTTTTTATTGTGATTTGGGTGAAAGTTTACAGAGCAAATTCACTTTCCATACAGCAGCTCACATACACTTTGTCTCATGACATTGACTACAATTTACCAGAATGCAATAAATAGTTCCCATCCCATTTCCTCGCCATAGTTACCTCTTCCCTGTGTCCTTCCCTCCCATGCACTCCTGCCCCAAGCTGTCTCCCGTTACACACACAGACCTTTTATTCTCCCATGATTGATCTCACCAAGGAATCTATCTACCTAATGTAAATATTAAGCTCACATGCTTGTCTTTTGTTTGGCTGGAAGTCACAGGAATGGGTTCAATTCCAGACCTGAAGGGCAAATAGAGGCCTCGTTCCATCAGGCTCTATCAGACCAGCAAAACTGGTCTCTTTCTTTTTATGATTTTGAGTTTTCCTCCACACTGTTCTCCCACTCTATCCAGGATCTCCTACTGAGATCCCCCTCTGAGTGGTTGACAGTGGTAGCTGGGCACCATCTAGTTCTTCTGGTCTCATAGTCGTATAGGCTGAGGATAGCATGGTGTATCAGTCACTTGGACTAAATCTTTCCATGTGTCTTTGGATCTCCTCATTCTTCACTGCTCAGGATCAGGAGAGACTCATTGTTGCATCTAGATGGCCACTTTCAAACTTTTAAGATCCCAGTCACTACTCGCCAAAGTAGGAAGTAGAACAATGTTTTTGGGTAGTATGTTATGCCAATTAAGCTTGATGTCCCCTGTGACCATGGTCCCAAGCCAACAGGTCCAACTACTCACTTCCTCTAAGTAGATGGCTGTGCCCAAGAAGTGACTACAACCTTGCTCCTTGTCAGCCACACACACACACACACACACACATACACATACATACATACACACATATACACCTGGGAATTCTTACAGAACATACAAATACACTTGTAGAAACATTGTCTGACAACCCTATACATGGTCTTGGGCTAACTACCCCCTGCATAGACATACCTAATAGTTCAGCCTGTCCACCCTTCTATCCACCTGTATATCTATGTTTGCCTTCACTGACAAAGCAGTACTGTATGTGGAAAAGGGTTCATCTTTCTTGTCTGTACCTCCCATGCACCTCTCTATGTTTTCCTCTTCCTCAATGCCATCATGTTGATCACTCACATTTGATATATTGCCCTTCTCTTGACCCAAATAAATACTTGTCTCTACCTATCTAACAGTGTTCCCTCTCCCCCCCTCCCACCTCTGGTAAGCAACAAAGAAAATTTCTTCCATATATAAACCTTTTCTTGACTTTTTATAATAATGGAATAATACTGTATTTGTCTTTCTTTGATTGACTTATTTCACTCAGCATAATGTCCTCCAAGTTCATCATGTTATGCAATGTTTTGCTGATTCTACATTATTCTGTAGGGTTGCATATTATTCCATTGTGTGTATGTACCATAGTTTGGGTATCCATTCATCTGTTGACAGACATCTGGGTTGCTTCCATCTTTTGGCTATTGTAAATAGTGCCACAATGAACATGAGTGTGTGTATATCTGTTCTCGTCCTGGCTCTCACTTCTTTAGCATATATACCTAGTAATGGAATTGCTGGGTCAAATGTTATTTCTAATTCCAACTTTTTAAGGAATTGCCATACTGCTTTCAATGATTGTGTCATTTTACAGTCCCACCAACAAAGTACAGGAGCCCCAATCTCTTCAAATCCTCACCAGCATTTGATATTTTCTGTCTTTTTGAATTTTGCTACTAGTACTGGGGCAAGATGATATCTCATTATTGTTTTGATTTGCATTTCTCTAATGGCTGATGATTGTGAGGATTTCTTCATGTTTTTTGACCTCCTGACTATACTCTTTGGTGAAGAGATATTCATGTCTTCTGACCATTTTTCAATTGGATTATTTGCCTTTTTGTTGTTGAGGTGTTAGAGATAAATCTCTTGTCAGATATGTTATTGCCAAATGTTTTTTCCCAATCTGTAAGTTCTCTTTGACTCTTTTGGAGAAGTCTTTGGAACCACACAAAAATTTAATTTTTGGAAGGTCCCATACATCTAGTTTCTCATCTGCTGTTTGTGCACTTAGGGTTATGCTTGATAGTCTATTTATGCCATATATTGTTGTTGTTGTTGTTATGTGTGTATTTGCCCCTAGTTTTTCCTTGAGGAACTTTATAGTTTTAGGTTTCACATTTAAGTCTGATCGATGTGAAGGTAGCTTTTGTGTATGATGTGAGGTACAGATCTTGTTTCATTTTTCTGCAAATGGATATCCAGTTTTGCCAGCACAATTTATTAAACAGACAATTTCTTCCCCATTTAATGGATTTTAGCCCTTTGTCAAACAGCAGCTGACCATAGGTCAATGGATCTTTTTCTGGGTTCTCAATTCTATTCCATTGGCCTGTGTGTCTTTCATTATACCAATACTAGGCAGCTTTGACTACTGTGGCTGTATAGTAGGTTTTGAGATCCAGCAGTGTGAGAGCTCCTGCTTTGTTGCTCTTCTTCGATAGTGCTTTGCTTATCCGAGGTTCCTTTCTATATAAAGTTAGTCATTGGTTTTTCCCATATCCTTAAAGAATGTTGATGGGATCTGGATTGGGACTGCATTGAACATGTAGATTGCTTGGGTATTGGTGACATTTTCACAATGTTCAATCTTCCTATCCATGAGCATGGTACGTTCTTCCATTTATGTAGATCTCTTACGGTTTCTTGAAGTAGTCTTTTATAGTTTTCTTTTATGGTAAGATTTATTCCCAAATATTTTATTTTTTTGGTAGCTATTGACTACTAGCCAGAAGGCTGGCAGTTCAAACCCACCAGGCACTCCTTGAAAACCCAAAGAAGGATCACAATGGGTCAGGTCTGAATCCACGGCACATAACAACAACAACAACATTGTAAATGGTATTGATTTCCTTATTTCTTTTTCAACAATCTCTTTGCTGGTATAGAGGAATCCAACTGAGTTTTGGATGTTGATTTTGTATCCTGCCACAATGCTAAATATCTCAATTAGTTCCTGTAGATTTTTTTAGTGAGTCTCTTAGGTTTTCTGTGTATATGATAGTACCATCAGCAAATAGGGATAGTTTGACTTCTTCCTTACTAACTTGGATGCCTTTGATCCCTTTCTTGCCTTATTGCCCTGGCTAAAACTTCCAATACAATGTTGAATAGAAGTGGTGATAGAGAGCATCCTTGTTTGGTTCCTGTTCACAAGGGGAATGGTTTCAGTCTCTCTCTATTGAGAATAATGTTAGTTGTTGGTTTTGCCCTTTATTATGTTGAGGAATATCCCTTCTATTTCTATTTTGCTGAGAATTTTTATCAAGAATCGGTGTTGGATTTTATCAAATGCCTTTTCTGCATCAATTGATATAATCATGTGCTTCTTTTCCTTTGATTTATTTATGTGGTGGATCACATTGATTGTTTTTCTAATGTTGAACCATCCTTGCATACCTGATATGAACTTCATTTGGTCATAATGAATTATTTTTTTGATATGCTGTTGGACTCTATTGGCTAGAATTTTGTTGAAGATTTTTCATCTGTATTCATGAGTGATACTGGTCTGTTGTTTTCCTTTTGACTGATGTCTTTGCCTGGTTTTAGTATCAAGGTTATGCTTGCTTCATAAAATGAATTTGGAAGGATTTTCTATGTTTTGGAATAGTTTGAGTAGGATTGGTGTCAGTTCTTCTCTGAATGTTTGGTAGAATTCTCTGGCGAAACCATCTAGGCCAGGACTTTTTTGTTGGTAATATTTTTTTATGACCTGTTCAATTTCTTCTTTTGTTACGGGTCTGTTCAACTTTTCCACCTCAGTCTGTGTTAGTTTAGGTAAGTAGTGAGTTTCTAGAAATCTATCCATTTCTTCCAGATTTTCAAATTTGTTGGAGTACAGTTCTTCATAAAAAAAAAAAAACCACCAGCCTTCTGGTTAGCAGTCAAATGCTTAAGGCATTATGCCACCAAAGCTCTCACAGTTCTTCATAGTATCCTGATATTATTCTTTTAATTTCAATTGGTTTTGTTGTGACATCACCCATTTCATTTCTTATTCATGTTATTTGTATTTTTTTCCTCTTTTCCTTTGTTAAATTTGCCAGTGGTTAGTCAATTCTATTAATCTTTTCAAAAACCAATTCTAGTCTTGTTGATTTTTTCTGTTGTCTTTCTGTTTTTTGTTCCATTGATTTTTGCTTGAATCTTTAATATTTCCTTTCTTCTGGTGATTGTAGGCTTTTCTTGCTGTTATTTTTCTAATTGTTGGAGGTGTTGGTTTAAAGTATTGCTTGAGGCTCTTTCTTCTTTTTTGATGTGTGCATTTATTGCTATAAATTGGCCTCTGATCACTGCTTTTGCTGTTGTGTTTTTTCATTCTCATGGATTCAAGGAGTTTTATAATTTCATTTTTTATTCCTTCTCTTACCCAGTCTTTCTTAAGGAGGATGTTTGCTCTTTTTCCATTGCTCTTCCTATTGTTGATTTGTAATTTGATAATAATGTGATCTGAGAAGATGCTTTACAGTATTTCAATGTTTTAAAATTTATTAAGGCTTGCTTCATGGCCCAACATATGTTCCATCATGGAGAATGTTCCATGTGCCCTGGAAAAGAATGTCTATTGTGCTGTTGTTGGGTGAAGTGCTCTGTAGATGCCTATAAGGTCAAGTAGATGGATTGTATTGTTTAGCTCTTCTGTGTCTTTGTTGGGTTTCTTTCCAGTTGTTCTATCTTTCATTAAAACTGGTATATTAAAGTCTCCTACTATGACTGTGGAGTCATCTATTTGCCTTTTCAATTCTGTTAAAGTCTGGTTTATGTATTAGGGGCTCTTTAATTGGGTCCATAGATACTTATTATAGTTATATCTTCTTGTTCAATTGATCCTTTAAGAATTATATAATGCCCTTTCTTGTCTTTTATGGTGTTTTTGTTATAAAGTTAATTTTATCAGAAATTAATATTCCCACTCCTGCTCTTTTTTGTTGCCATTTGCTTCGTATATCTTTTCCAATCTTTGATTTTTAGTCTATTTTTGTCTTTGTCTCTAAGCTCTGCTTCTTGTAGACAGCATATTGATGAGTTATGTTTTCTTATCCAGTCTGCAACTCTCGTGTCTTGATTGGTGCATTTAATCAATTGACGTTCAGTGTAATTATTGACAAGTATGAATTGATAGCTGTTATTTTGCTGTGCTGAGCATTTATGCTTGGCACATTCCATGTAATAATAGAACATTATATGGAATGTACATTTATGTTTATGAATTGTGTTATCATTTCCTTTGTTTCTATTGTTTTAGTATTTGTTAACTATTTGTGCTTGTCCTCTTTTTTATTGTGATGTGAAGATTTATCATTTTTCTTTGAGGTTACCCTATGATTTACCATTTTCTCCCCGAGTTTAGCACAATCCATTCTATCTTGCAACTCTCTCAACTTCTGCACCATTTACAAGTTCCATAACTGCAATGTTTTTTCCCTCTTTTTGGTTTGTAGTTGCCCTCATTTGCCAATTGATGTCTCTGGTTCCCTCTTTATAATCTTATAAGCTTATTTTACTTTGGATACTTTTATCGCTGTGTTGGTTTCTGTATTATGTAATCTTGTGTATTAATGGTCAGTTGTTGTTTGCTATTGTTGGTTCTCTGTTCAAAGGACTCCCTTTAGGATTTCTTGTAAGGTTGGTCTGGTTTTAACAAATTCCCTTAATTTCTGCTTATCTTGAAATCTCCTAATTTCACCATCATATTTGAGGGACAATTTTGCTGGGTATATAATTTGTGGTTGGAAATATTAGTCTTTCAGGGTTTTATATGTACCATCCCATTGCCTTATCACTTGCATTGTTTCTGCTGAGAAATCAGAGCTTATTTTTATGGGTTGTCCTTTGTAGGTAACTTTTCATTTTTCCCATGCTGCTTTAGGTTTCTTTCTTTGTTTTCGGTTTTGGTGAGTTAGATGATGGTATGTCTTGGTGATTTTCTTTTGCATTCTATCCTCTTTGGGGTTTGTTGGACTTTCTGAATGGATATAGTCTCATTTTTCATCATATCAGGGAAGTTCTCTTCCAACAAATCCTGGACAATTTTCTCAGTGGTTTTCGTTTTCTCTTCCTGTTCTGAAATTCTGATTACACATAGGTTATTCCTTTTGATGGTATCCCACATGAACCTTAGGCTTTCCTCATTTGGTTTTGATCTTTTTTCTTACTGATCCCTTTCCAAAGAAGTATTCAGGTATTTGTCTTCAATCTCATTAATTCTATCTGCCATTGGTTTGATTCTACTCCTTTCCCTTTCAATGTGTTATCTATTTCTGAAAATTTAGTATTAATCTTCGGGATTGCTATCTGCAGATTTTGTATCATTTCTAATTTTTCATTTATTTTGTCATTTTGTTCTTGTATGTTCTTCTGAAATTGTTTTAGAGCTTTGTCTGTGTTTTCCTTAATTTTTTCAGGGTTTTCCTTGATCTGTCTCTCAATCTTTTGAAGGTAGCTAAGTATAATTCTTTTGAATTCCTTTTAAGGGTGTTCCAATGCTGCTTTTTTTTCTTTGGGGATGTATTCTGGGTCTGTATCCTGCTCCCTTGTTTCTACCCCTTTATCTTGTTTCTTTATGTGGACTGTGATGGTCTGTTGTCTCTGAGACATTGTGATGTTGTTGTGTTTAGGTCTCTGCTAACTTTCTCCCCTGGGAAGTGGGGCAAGAGCTGGGATGAGACAGAGACATGGAAACCCAGGAAAGGGGAGGCAGACTGGCCCCACACCCACATGTGGGAAATGGAGTGAGAGCCAAGGATGAGACAGAGTCACAGGAACCCAGAGAAGGGAAGGCAGAAAGGCCCCACACCCACATCCACACAGGAAAGGAGGTGAGAGCCATGGATGATACAGAGCCACAGGAACTCAGGGAAGGGGAGGCAAACAAGCCCCACACCCAGATGTAGGAAGAGAGACAAGAGCCAGGGACAACACAGAGCCATGAGAACCCAGGAAATGGTAGGGTGGAGAGGTTTTGAACAGCTAATGCAGACAAATTTGTCCATCAGTTTGTCATACTGTGGTGGTTTGTGTGTTAATGTGAAGCTTGAGGCTGTGCCACTAGTCTCTCTAATGCCAGTAGGGTTGCACATGTTGCACAGGTTTCATTGCAGCTTACAGACTGAGACAGACTAGGAAGAAGGAAGAGGCCATCCACTTCTCAAAGAATTGGCCCAGGGAAATCCTTATGAATAGCAGAGAAACACTGTCTGACATATTACTGTGTAACTTTAAGAATAGCCCAGAAACACTGTCTGATACAGTGCAGGAGGATGAGCCACTTAGGTCGAAGTCTCTCAAAATATGACTGGGAAAGAGCTGCCTCATCAGAGTAGAACCAACCTTACTGATATGGATAAAGTAAAGCTTTCAAGACCTCCATGTGATGACGTGGCATGACTCAAAT
>NW_006921739.1:2852432-2854337 GCF_000298275.1 Orycteropus afer afer | reverse complement strand
ATATATCCCTCCTGAATTTAGAGACCATCTAAAGAATAGATTTGATGCACTGAACACCAATGACTGAAAACCAGAGGAATTATGGGATGACATCAAGAACATGATCCATGAAGAAAGCAAGAGGTCATTAAAAAGATGAAAAGGGTAGACCAAAATGGATGACAGAAAAGACTCTGAAACTTGCCCTTGAGCAGAGAGTAGGTAAAGGAAGTGGAAGAAATGACAAAATAAAAGAGCTGAACAGAAGATTTCAAGAGCAGCTCAAGCAGTCAAAGCCAGTTAGTATAATGAAATGGGCAAAGACCTGGAGTTAGAAAACCAACCAGGAAGAACATGCTGGGCATTTCTCAAGCTGAAATAACTGAGGAAAAAATTAAGCCTCAAGTTGCAACATTGAAAGATTTTATGGGCAAAGTATTGCATGATGCAAGAAAGATCTAAAGAAGATGGAAGGAATACACAGAGTCACTGTACCAAAAAGACCTGGTTGATCTTCATTCATTTCAGGAGGTGACATATGATCAAGAACCAATGGTACCAAGAGAAGAAGTCAAAGCTGCACTGAAGGAATTGGTGAAGAACAAGGCTCCAGAAATTGACGGAATACCCATTGAGATGTTTTAACAAATGGATACCCTGCTGGAGGCACTCACTCAGTTATGCCAAGAGATTTGGAAGATAGCTACCTGGCCAACTAACTGGAAGAGATCCATATTTTTACCCATTCCAAAGAAAGATGATCCCACAGAACGTGGAAATTATCAAACAATATCATTAATATCGCATGTAAGCCAAATCTTACTGAAGATAATTCAAAAACTGTTGCAGCAGTATATTGACAGAGAACTTCCAGAAAGGCAAGCTGGATTTAGAAGAGGACGTGGAATGAGGGATACCATTGCTGATATCAGATGGATGTTGGCTCAAAGCAAAAAATATCAGAAAGACGTTTACTTATGTTTTATTGACTATGCAAAAGCATTTGATTATGTGGATCATAACAAATTATGGGTAACATTGATAAAAATGGGAATTCCAGAGAACTTAATTGTACTCATGAGGAACTTATACATAGACCAGGAGGCAGTCATTGAAACAGAACAAGGGGAACTGCATGGTTTAAAATCAAGAAGGGAGTGTGTCAGGGTTGTATCCTTTCACCATGCTTATTCAATCTATATGCTGAGCAAATAATCTGAGAAGCTAGACTATATGAAGAAGAACGTGGCATTAGGATTGGAAGAAGAATCATTAACAACCTGAGATATGCTGATGACACAACTTTGATTGCTGAAAGTGATGATGACTTGAAGCACTTACTGATGAAGATTTAAGAATACAATCTGTAGGGTGGATTACATCTCAATATAAAGAAAACAAAAGTACTCACAATGACCAATAAGAGCAGCATCATGATAAACGGAGAAAAGATTGAAGTAGTTAGACTTCACATTGCTTCATTCTACAATCGATGCCAATGGAAGCAGTCAGGACATAGATGATGTATAGCACTGGGCAAATCAACTGCAAAGGACCTCTTTCAAGTGCTGAAGAGCAAAGATGTCTCCCTGAAGACTAAGGTGCACCTGACACAAGCTATGGTATTTTCAATAGCTTTATATGCATTTGAGACCTGGACAATGAATAAGGAAGACTGATGAAAAGATGCTTTTGAGTTGTGGTGCTGGTGAAAATGCTGAAGGTATCATGGACTGACTGCTAAAAGATCTAACAAATCTGTCCTGGAGGAAGTGTAGCTGTAATGCTCCTTGAAAGTGAGAATGGCCAGACTTCATCTCACCTACTTTGGTCATGTTGTAAGAAGGGACCATTCCCTGGAGAAGGATGTCATGCTTGGTAAGATGGAGGGTCAGTGAAAGAAGGGAAGTCCCTCAACGAGATTAA
>NW_006921739.1:2828480-2851247 GCF_000298275.1 Orycteropus afer afer | reverse complement strand
GCTGGAGGGAGGCAGCATGTCTGGCCTTGCAGTAATAGGCCTTGGGTTACTGTTGGTAATCCTGTCTTCCTCTTGTGGGATTAGAGGAGGTCAGAACATGTGGCCTCCTTGCCGTTTTAGCATGCACATAAGAATTCAATTTTCAGGTTACCACTCATCAGTTTATCTTCTGCTGTTTGTGCGTTTTTATTTGTTTGATGGTCTATTAATTAGGACCCCTAAGTTTGCTCCTATTTTTTCTTTGATGAACTTCATAGGTTTAGATTTTACATTTAAGTCTTTAATTCACCTTGAATCAAAGATGTATATGGTGTGAAGTATGGATCTTGTTTCATTTTTCTGCAAATGGATATCCAGTTTTGCTAGCACCATTTGCGAAAGAGACTGTCTCTTCCCCATTTAATGGATTTCACCCTTTTGTCAAAGACCAGCTGACCATAGGTGGACAAATCTATTTCTAGATTCTCAATTCTGTTCCACTGATCTATGTATCAATACCAGGCTGTTTTGAGAACTGTGGCTGTATAGTAAGTTTTGAGATAGGGTGGTGCGAGACTTCCTACTTTATTATTCTTCTTCATTGGTGCTTTATTTATCTGAAGTCTCTTTTCTTTCCATATAAAATTAGTGATTGGTTTTTCCATGTCCTAAAATAATGATAATGGAATGTGGATTGGGATTATACTGAACATATAGACTGCTTTGGGCAGTACTGACATTTTCACAATGTTCAGTCCTCCTGTCCATGAGCATGATGTGTTCTTGTATTTATGTAGGTCTCTTACAGTTTATTATAATAGTGTTTTGTAGTTTTCTTTGTATAGATCTTTTGAGTCCCTGGTAAGGTTTATTCCTAAGTATTTTATCTTTTGGGTTGTTGTTGTTGTTGTTATATGCCATCGAGTCGGCCCCGACTCATAGCGACCCCTCCTTGGGTTTCCGAGGCAGTATCACTACAGAAGTAGGATTGCCCAACCTTCCTTCCGAGGAGTGGCTGGTGGGTTTGAACCACCAGCCTTCTGGTTAGCAGTCAAGTGCCTTAGACACTATGCTACCAGAGATCTTTTTGGGTAGCTATTGTAAATGGTTTGTATTCCTTATTTCCTTTTCAGAGATCTCTTTGTTGATGTAGAGGAATTCAGCTGATTTTTGTATGTTGTGTCAACCACTCTGCTAAGACTTTCAATTAGTTCCAGTAGTTTTCTTGCTGAGTCTCTGAGATTTTATATGTATAGAATCATAACATCTGCAAATAGAGATAGCTTTACTTCTTCCTTACAAATTTGCATGCCTTTTATTTCCTTTTCTTGTCTTATTGCCCTGGCTAGGATTACTTCCAGTACAGTGTTGAATAGAATTGATGATAGAGGGCATCATTGTCTGGTTACCATTCATGGAGAATGCTATCAGTTTCTCTCCATTGAGAATAATGTTGGCTGTTGGTTTTGCATACTCACGAACTCACTGCCGTCGAGTCAGACCCCACTCATAGTGACCCCTCCTTGGGTTTCCAAGGCAGTGGCTCTACAGAAGCAGATTGCCCAGCCTTCCTTCCAAGAAGTGGCTGGTGAGTGTGAACCACTACCCTTCTGGTTAGCAGTCAAATGCCTTAGGCACTACACCACCAGAGCTCCATTTATTATGTTGAGGAATTTCCCTTCTATTCCTATTTTTTCTGAGGCTTTTTATCAGGAATGGGTAGTGGATTTTATCAAACAGCTTCTCTGCATCAATTGATATGATGAAAAAAAAAGAAAAAGAAAGAAAAGAAAAACCTAACTCACTGCCATCAAGTCAATTCCAACCCATAGTGATCCCCCTTGGGCTTCCATGGCAGTAAATCTTTACAGAAGTAGATTGTGATGTAATCAAGTGGTTCTTTTTCTTTATTTTACTTATGTGCTGGGTTACATTGATTATTTTTCTAAAGTTGAACTATCCTTGCATACCTAGTATGAATGCCACTTGGTCATGATTTATCACTTTTGATATGTTGTTGGAGTCTATTAGCTAGGATTTTGTTGATGATTTTTTATGTCTATATTCATGAGGGATATTGGTCTGTAGTTTTCTTTCTAGAGGTTTCTTTCCCTGGTTTTCTGTATCAGGGTTATGCTTGCTTCATAAAATGAATTTAGGAGTTTAGGAGGATTCCATCCTTTTCTATGTAGTTTGAATAGGATTGGTGTGAGCTCTTCTCTGATATTTGGGAGAAATCTCCAGGGAAACCATCTGGGCCAGGCCTTTTTTGTTGGTTTTTTTTTTTTTTTTTTCTTATAACCTATTCAATTTCATCTTTTGTTAGGGGTCTGTTCAAATTCTCAGTCTGTGTTAGTCTAGGTAAGTAATTTGTTTCTAAAAATCTGTCATTTTCTTCTATATTTTTAAATGTGTTAGAGTATGGTTCTTCTTACTATCCTGATATTACCCTTGTAATTTCAGTTGGTTCTGCTATGATCTCTCCCATTTTATTTCTTATTCATGTTGTTTACATCTTCTCCTTTTCCTTTGTTAAATCTGCTAGTGGTTTGTCAATTTTACTCATTTTTTCAAAGGACCAACTTCTAGTCTTGTTAATTCTTTCTATTATTTTCTGTTTCATTTATTTCATTTATTTCTTTTTGTAGTTGTTGGAGATACTGGGTAAGATGTTGATTTTGGCTGTATTTTTGGTTTTTTGGTTTTTTTGATGTGTACATTTATTGCTATAAATTGCTCTCTGATCACTGCTTTTGCTGTGTCCCAAAGGTTTTGGTATGTTTTGTTTTCATCCTTGTTTGATTCAAAGAAATTAACTTTTCTTTCTTCTGTTAACCAGTATTTTTTAAGGAGAGTCTTATTAAGTGTCCATGTGTTTGGGTTTTTTTCCCTTGATCTTCCTATTGTTGATTTCTAATTTCATAGCATTGTGATCTAAGAAAATGCTTTGCAGTATTTGAATGTTTTGAAATTTATTGACACTTGCTTTGTGGCCTAACATATGTCTATTCTGGAGAATGATTCATGTGCATTGGAAAAGAATGTGTATTGATTTTGTTGTCTGCAATATTGTGTATATATCTATGAGGTCAATTTAATTGATTATGCTGTTGAGATTATCTGTATCTTTGTTCAATTTTTTTTTATAGTTATTCTGTCCTTCATTGAAAATAGTATGTTGAAGTCTCCTACTACTATTGCAAACTTGTTTATTTCTTCTTTCAGCTAATGTTTGCTTTATGTATTTTGGAGCTGTTTCATTGGGTGCATAGATATTTATTATGGTTATGTCCTCTTGGTCAATTGACTCTTTTATCATAATATAATGCCCTTCTTTGTCCCTTGTGCTGGTTTCACCTTGAAGTCTATTTTATCAGAAATTGATATTGCCACTCCTGCTCTTTCTTGGGCACCATTACTTTGATATTTTTTTTCTATCTCTTGAATTTTAATTCATTTTTATCTCTCTCTTTAATTTATTTTTATCAATATGCTCTTGTAGGTAGCATATTGATGTATCTTGTTTTCTTATCCACTCCTGTACTGTCTTTCTCTTGGTGTATTGAATCCATTCACAATCAGTGTAATTAATGATAGATGTGAATTTACTGCTATCATTTTTTTGTGTGTTTTTTATTGTAGTGTTAACAGTTTCTTTGTTCCAAATATTTTTCTGTGCCAATGTGTTTTCTTTTTATTGTCTCTTGCCTCAGACATTTTGAAGTTGTTGTTTTTATTTGTTCATTATGTGCTCATTTGTTTCACGGTAATTTCAGCATTCTTTGTCAGCACCACAACTCAAAAACATCAACTCTTCTTCAGCCTTCCTAATCATTGTCCAGCTCTTACATGCATATGAGGTGATTGAATATACCATGGCATGGGATAGGCACACTTTGGTCTTCAAGGAGACATCTTTGCTCTTCATTACTTGAAAGAGGTCTTTTGCAGCAGATTTGCCTAATGCAATATGTTGTATGATGTCTTGACTGCTGCTTCCATTGGTGTTGATTGTAGAACCAAGTAATATGAAGTCCTTGACAACTTCAATCTTTTTTCTATCCACTGTGAAGCTGTTTATTGGACCAGTTGTGAGGATTTTTGTTTTCTTCATATTGAGGTGTAATCCATATGGTAGACTGTAGTCTTTAATCTTCATCAGTAAGTGCTTCAAGTCATCCTCACTTTCAGCAAGCAAAGTTGTGTCATCTGCATATCTCAAGTTGTTGATGAGTCTTCCTCCAATCCTGATGCCACATTCTTCTTCATATAATCCAGCTTCTCAGATTATTTGCTCAGCATACAGTTTGAATAAGTACGGTGAAAGATGTAAACTTGATGCACTCGCTTCTTGATTTTAAAACATGCAGTATCCCCTTGTTCTGTTCAAATGACAGCCTTCTAGTTCATGTACCAGTTCCTCATAGGTACAATCAAATGTTCTGGAATTTCCTTTCTTCTCAATGTTATCCATAATTTGTTATGATCCACACAACCAGACACTTTAGCATATCCAATCAGAAAAATTGGGGAAAAGAAAAAGAGGAAAGTGATTTTGAAATGATAATAATAATAATAAGGGAAAAGTATAAAATAATAAGGGAAAAGTATAAAATAATAATATTGATAATAAGGGAAAAGTAAAGAAGCTGAGAAGGGAGAGTGTTGTAGTTATAGTTATCCAGCAGCCCTGGGAGCAGGCAGTTGTGGCACAAACCAATGATCCTCTGGGATGTGTGCCCACAGAGGTGAAAGGACCCTATGTGAGTGGACACCTCCAAGAGAGAAAGCTGCAGGTGTGTGCCTCTTGTGCCCAGTGTGAGAAAGATCAACCAAGGATAGAAGTACAGAATGGAGACATACAGCCCCTGGGTCTGTCTTTTGGAATGGGTTGTTGAGGGTGGCTAAGCTGTAGAGGATGTGGTTGTGGGATCCAGGCAGGACTTCCATAGCCACTGGCTTGGTTATAGCAGGAAGAGGTTTTGCCCCTATTCACAGGGAAATTATACTTCTTGGAACTGAGAAAGTATATAATCTCTTTTGAATTCCAGATGGATCTATTATCTGTTCTTCAGGTATTACCTGCTCACTAGTTGTGACTCAGTAGTGTGGGTCTGGCACCCTTCTGGCTACACACAGCTATTTATCCAACTGCTGCCCAGACGACAGTGAAAGGCCACAACCTTCTCCCCTCACAGAGGTAGAAGGTGCCTGGAGTCAGTGGGTACCTCTGAGAGAGGAGGCTATAGAGGTATTCTCCTTGTGTTCAATATGACAAAGATCTATCAGTGCCTCAGGCACCAGGCAGGAAAGCCTCAGCAGCTGACTCTGTTAGAGGCTGGTTGTCAGGGGTAGCTAGTCTGTTGTGAAGGTGGCCAGAGTTCCAGACAGAAGGTGGCAGGGCTTCTCTCACCACCAGGTTAGTGGAGGCAGAAAGACTGTTTACCTCTAGGCACAAGGAAAATGTATGTTTGCTAGATGGGAGACTGTAGTTCTCCATTTGCAGTTCATTAGTGTGAGTCTGATGTCCTTCTGGGTGCATGCAGCCATTATTCAGATTCAGTCAGGCAAGAGGCTATCCTGAGCCTGGCTTCAACTGCTCCAACACAGGCTGCTCCAACACAGCCCAAATGACTAGTGTCTACTCTAAAAACCAAAAGACCAAACTCCCTTCTATCTAGTCAATTCCAACTCATAGCAGCCCCCATTAGGTTTCCAAGGCTGTAAATCTTTATGGAACTAAATTGCCTCATCTTCCTTCTGCACAGTGGCTGTGGGTTTGAACTGCCAACCTTCTGTTTAGCAGCCAAATGCCTTATCCACTGCATACTAGTGGTGACTTGTTTCATTCCCTTTCTCTGACTCCTTCCTCATTCTCCAACCACTATAAGTCTGTCCCACTTCCCTGCACATTCCCCTCCCTGCTCTGTTCACATTGAATTCTTCCTTATCTGTCTACACTGTGTCTTTATCACCATATGGATTTTATGAAGTTGTTTTTTCTGTTTAATACTTCTGTGCTTAAAATGGCAACTCTTCCACCTATCCTGGCTTCTTTTCTCACCAGTAACTAATCTCACTCCATCTCCCTTTCTAATCAGATCTAATTCTTTATTCTCTTATTTGATACTCAGAATTCCAGGATCATTATTTCTACCTGTTTCCACTTGTTTTTCCAGATCTCTGTTTTAGAGGGATGAGGTGGAGTGCATTAACAGGATGCCATCTTGTGTATGTTTTTAAATTGAATGCCTTGCTTGTTTATTTTCAGTTTCTTCAATTTATTTAAGAAATACATATGAAGCTACCTGTTTCTTCTGTTTGGAGTCAGCAGCAACCTTTGGTGCTGCCTACCTTTTGGCAGCATTACCCACGCTAATTTATCCCATAGGCAAATGTTATTGCTGTCAGTTGCCTAGCACCATTAGGAGAGTGTGAGAACCTTCTAACCTTGCAAGTCCGATTCCTTTTCTCAATTAAACATCCTGATTATTGCCCTGACCTCATCCTGTCCCTTTAATCTATTGGTTTCTGAGTTTGAAACTTCTTTGAGAGCATGTCCACATCTGCAGCAGTTTTCTTCTTTGCATGTTTTCAGCTCTAGTTTCATATCTCAAACAACAAAATTTTGGCCCACTGATGACACTTATTTGTTTTTCAGTGCTGTTGTTACAAACATGTTATTATAAACAAACAAATCACTTTCTTTTCAGGAATATTTTTGGATGGGATTGCAGATATGAGCATATTTCATTCAGCTATCTTCACCCAATATGCACCAGCTTCTTAGAGAGCTTCACCAACTTTCTTTATGTTATTTTCAATCAGTAGTTCAATTAGCTTTCAGTAGTTGCGTTCTGGTCTCAGTTGTTCACCTAGAGAATGGCTGAACTCTTACCAGTTTTTTTAATAATTGATTTTGTAAAGTTATTGTTTTAAACTGAAAAGTTGGTCTAAGTTTACTTATTAATAATTGAATGTTTACTGATAATAAATAACTATTAATAATTAATTGTGATAATTATAATTAATTATAATTAATTAATAATTATTAATAATTAATTCTGAACTTTTTATAAAGCTGAGAGTTTAAAGAAATCATCATATATAGTGAAGCAGAATGTTCACATGAGGAATACTGCAGGATAAGGAGATCCAGTTTTAGTATCTGGTTACTGGGGTATTTGGCAAGTCACATACCTATTCTGTACACTAATTTTTTCATCTTTTATTTGTTTAAGGCACAAATAGAAGCACTGATATGGAACTCTTTTAATGCTATGAAAGATTAGATATTTTTAGGATTATTATTGTTTTTTTTCAAATATCTGAGCCATCTTCTCTTTAGGTTAGTTTAGGGACATTTACTCACTAGCCTTTAATTTATATGAGTGCCTCATTTATAAAATGTTGATGATAAGAGTAATCACGGGGTGATTGTTACATATAAGTTGTCAACCATTTCTGTTTTAACAATTTTGACCAGGACTGAAGCCATATTCATCAAAGCATCTGAAACTATTAATGAGTATGGAAATTTCGTTGATTCTATAATGACAGTATAGAAAAAAAATTATCAGGCTTTACTCTCTAATAATAAGTTATACACATCTGCCACAAACTTTGACACATACACACTACTTTTCAAGAATTTTCCAGAAGCTAGAAGGATTCAACAACTCAGTATTTCTCTTAATATGATTAAGGATGTTTATTCCAGAAGTAAACCAAAGAGATTGTGTGTGTGTGTGTGTGTGTGTGTGTGTGACTTTTGTGTTCAGAAGAAAAGTAAGACAGAAGTTGAGGGCATTTTTTGTTTTCCTTCATTTCAGACTAGCTAGAATTTCAAACCATGAAAAAGCTAAAAGGAACAATTTAAATAATAGAAGCTTAAATTTAAAGATTTAAACAATTATCGGTTGTCTCACTAATATTTACTTTGTTTTATAGGGACACTTAGGATTGATGGGTCCTAATGGAGAACCAGGGATTCCAGGATATAGGGTAAATATTTCTAATTGGAAATAGGCGGGTATATATTTGCCTGAAAGCATTTATGTTAAAGATATTATCCCAAATATTCAAATTAAGATGAAATCTCTCTCATAAAACTTTCTAAAATATTTAGCCCTCATCTCCCAATAGTTAGTTCCATCTGGTCTACTCCAACCCATAATGACCTTAAATATATAACAACAAAATGTTACCTTGTCCTGTACCATCTCCCTATAGAGTGAATCTTCTTTTTTATTTCAGAATACAGTAGCTTAATTTCTAACGGTATGGGCTTAGTGGTATGAGGTAGAGAATATACAAATAATACAGGAAATATCTGCTGACTTGTCCCTTTCTTAGGGCCATCAAGGTCAACCAGGACTTTCTGGGTTACCAGGACCTAAAGGAGAAAAGGTGTGTGTGTATGTGTATGCTACCTTTTTAATCCCAAAAATTAAATATTAAAGTTATTAATTCTTTCTAAAAGAATGAATGGAAATATTCTCAAGGAATAAAAGAAACATTTTTCAACTTTGGAAGTATTAGAGATTCTCGAAGAAAAATAAATATCGGGGGCTAAAATTCAAATAAATAATCAAAATGTTGCCATATGCTATTTTGAGATTGAGGTAAAATAACATATGGGTAAATGCATTACAATTTGTAAAGCTCTGTAAAAGCAAAATTACTTACTTTAAGAGCTTGTGAGACTCTAGGTTAAATGACAAATTATACGACATTTATGTTAAAATGTTCTGATGACTTAGGAATAACCACTACAAGACTCTTAATTCACAAAATCATTGAAAACTTGATTCTGAGAAAATTCCTAATTTAAGCCAACTGGCACTTCCAAGCAGAGCCATATTTATATTATAACTATGCATGAAATATCATATGCTAAGTCTCTCAATAAAAGTCTTACATTTGAAAAAGACAAAACCAGATTGTGTATTTCCTAACATATTAGAAATTAATAGGCTACATACTTTTAAGGTTATTTTATTAATTTCGTTATGTGTTCTAAATCATTATTTTCATTTTAGGGCTACTCAGGAGAAGATAACACAGTCCTAGGATCACCTGGGCCTCGAGGTGAACCAGTAGGTCTTTTTCTAAAATTATTTTGATACTTCAAAATAAAATGCAATTATATAGATAAATAAAATAGATTCAGAACACTAATCTCATCTTTTCAAAGAGCTTTATTTTCTTATTTTTATAACATGGTTTAACATGGAAGCATTATCCAACTCATAGTGACCCCTCCTTGGATTTCCGAGGCAGTATCATTATCGAAGTAGATTGCCCAGTCTTCCTTCCGAGAGGTAGCTGGTGGGTTTGAACCACCAGCCTTCTGGTTAACAGTCAAATGCCTCAGGCACTACACCACCAGAGCTCCCTGTTTGTGATAACAACATCTAAATAATATGAAAGCCTTAAATTATATCCAGGTCAAGATCCATAACATAGTATATAGAGTTGAAACAGTGACTTCCCAAATCTAACTTTGAACACTGAATGCATGATAACTACCTTTTATAGATTACTGAAAAATTGCACACTGTAGACATTTTAGAGCAGATATTCCTTAGATTACCAAATTCAGATTTATTTCTAAAGTATTAAAAAAATAGGATTTGTACACTTTTTATAATAGTTTATACATAATTGCCAAATGATTTCAAACCCTTTTAACTAGTTATTAGAATCAAGACTTTTATATCACTGATATAGTCTTCTAATTAAGAATTTCAAAGACCAACTTTAACCAGTTTTTTTTAAAAGTAGCTGTTCTTGTAGCTTTGATTATCTGAGTAGCTGTTTCTGTGTTAATAAAGCAAAACTTTGATTAAATAATGCCTCAAAAATATGCACAAATTAAATGGGTGGAATAAAAATGCTTAGTTCACAAAAAAATAAATTTAATTGGTTTAATTTTCTATTTTCACATAGTTATTGTGATTTAGGATAAAAGAATCCTAAGGCAGAAGGATCAGAATGTGTAGTCATTCTTGATAGTTTGGTTTGGTCCTTTGGAAAGAGTTGAAAGTAACACTTTGTTTAAGAAATAGGGGAAGAGTCTAGAATTTTTTTTATTAAATGAAGCCATTTCATATACCATATTTTTTTGCAAACTAAGGTATCCAGGTAAATAACTTGCACATGCATAGAAACTAACAAGTGAGGGGGTTGCAGTGTATAACAACCATGTAGTATGTGTGTTGCTCGCATAAAAATACAATAAGCCATCTCATACTTATCTATAACAAATGATATGTAATGATCTCCCTCAAATATGTTTTAGTCTCTCCAAACTTCTAAATGAGGGAAAGAATTTGGGAATAAAGCAAAAGCTTAAAAGCAAATGGAAAAAACATTGTCAAGTGGAATAAAGTAGTGCTTGTTTTTCTCCAGATTCAGGTCAGTTTTAAAGAATGTTACCTGAAATATATTAAAAGTCTAGCTTAACAGTGGGAATTTTGTCCTAGAAACACACTATAACTATAGATAGGGAGCAGGCATGGAACTTAAACCAAGAATATCTTAAATAATTAAAGCAGAACCAGAGATTATTGTCTTTATTTTATGTCTAATAACTTCATCCATATAAGAATAAGCTTAAATTTTTCAATTAATGCTCAATAATAAATTCTATGGTTTTGCCAGCTAATTTCAATTTGAGTATCTCTTAAGACAATAGGTGCTAGTTTGCAATAGCAAATATTTCAAGTGCATTTCATAGTAGTTACTTTGAACAACTTTATCATATAAAAGATTTGATACTAGAAATGATTAGAAAAAATTAGTAAGTGCAAATTTAATAGGTTAATTTCTGCATTGAAGACTAAAGTTAATAAGTATAATTTTTATTAGGTTAACTTGTGCCTTGGAGTTTAAAAATTTCACAGATTAAAGAATAAATAAGTAGAATTTCTGGTGAATGGTAAAGTAAGATTAACTATTAAATACTTTTTACAATATCATTTAATATAACCACATATAATTAATGATATTAAGTGACTGCATGTTCCTGATTCAATTTTTCCGTAATTTTAACATTAAGTAAAAATGCATCTGAAAATTCATATTTTTGAATTGAACTTCATTTGTTCAGTATTTTTCCTGACAAGATCATTATGTGATTCTCTTTAGACAGTTCAGTGCTTAGCATATTTTGATGATATTATTGGTGTTATTGAAATTCAGTCTTTTGAAATTATTTAGTAGAACTAAACATATTACTCTGCATTTGGTTTATGCCATATCTTCATATTTTTGGCAAAAGAATAATTTATATTCATTTTATGATCTTCATTCATGAATACTTAAATCAAGCTGTGGCATTTATTGTTCTTGTTTATGGTCTCTGTAGGGTCCAATAGGGGAACGAGGAGAGAGAGGAGGGCCTGGAGCAGAGGGGTATAAGGTAATTGCTGCAAAGTTATACACCTTATTCCTAAATTTCAGTAGGATTCTCTATGGTTCTGCTCAGTTTCAAATGAAAATAAGCATCATTGATGTACTTGTTCTAGATACCATTGAGTTAGTTCTGACTCATAGTGATACTATGTACAACAGAATGAAATTGAGATAGTATTGTCTTATTTTTCAGTCCAGAAGAAGCCTATCTCTTTGCATTGTCTGTTCCTTCTGCTGAAGATCTTCTTTCCTCTCTCTTTCCACTGCTGCTTTTTTCTTCATCATTCAGATATTAGCTGAAATATAACCTTCTGAGAGTCCTCCTCTAATTACCCTATGTAAAGTAGATATATAACCATCATTTTATATCATATTACTGATTTCTTTCATGGCACTTAGTGCTATCTAAAATATCTTAATCACTTTAATTTTTTGTTTCCTTACTTATTGTCTTTCTTCCTCTAAACTGTAAGATTCATAAGAACAGAAATTTTGTCTGTCCTTTTCATCATTACAACCTTAACTTCTAGAACACTAAGTTCCTGGTATAAAGTAGGAATTCAGTGGTTGTCAAATAGATGTATGAATGTCATAATACTCTCAAGCCTTATGTCAATTCATATCCTCTTTTATTCCTTAGGAGAATTTTATGAGATCAACTTGAGCAGTTGTAATTACATTAGACAGTGTGTCAGAGTTTATTGTGTCAGTTTTTATAAGTACATTTGTGTTAAGGATGTTCTGTATTCCTGCCTTATGTTTCTTCCCTCTCTATTTACAATGCCTTTTGCTAAGCAAAAATATCATCTGCTAACTTGCTCCCTACAGTTCCTGTCTTACTTCTTTGCGCACAATGTTCCCTGCTGTTCTTTCATCTTCACTTCCATAAATCCTATCTGTCCTTCATAACTGAGACTCCATTTTCCCTTGACCCACACTCACCTGACTAACAGCAATATTCCCCTCTTCTGTGATCCTTTAATATTTAGTGTCATGACTTAATACAAATATTTTATCATCCTATTTGCTAATTTTTATGCTAATTATTTTCTAATGTGCAGGTGTCTTTTATGCCCAATTTTAATATAAATATTTTCTTTCTTATACAAAATTTAATTCTGAGCCCTGTACATAATAGGTTTTCTAATAATTAATTGATGGGCTAATTGATCCAATACAACCTTCCTTCAAGATAAAATTTCTGTGATCATGTCTGAAATGGCCACTTAGAATAGTCAGATTGAATGGACAAGCTTGTTGGTCAGTTGTTATTATTAATGAACTGATTTTCTCAAGCCAAAAGAATCTGGAAAATTTACTTTCACTCCCTAAAACCTTCTTTGAAGCAATGTTGACAATACTTCTAAATGTCTTTGAAATTCTTGTGATGGCCATTTTATATTTTCTATTCTTAGAGATTGGGCAGTCTACTTCCATAGTGATGCTGCTTCGGCAACCCAAGGAGGGGTTGCTATGAGTTGGGTCTGACTCAACAGCACATAACAACAACAACATTCTTAGAGAATCTTTTTTTTTTAAATGTTGTATGTGTTGTGTTTCCAACTTAGATAACGTTTGGATCTACAAGTATTTTCTAATCCAAAGAATTCAGTAGATTTATTTGAAATTACCTTTTTGGGCTGAGAAGCTAATCCAGTTGCTTCCAGCATAAATTGAAAAGCCTTTTTAATTTTCTTAGGTAGTTCTGTGCATGACTTAACATATTCTCAGGAAAATTAGGTTCTTGCAATATCTTCTTTCCTATAAAATATTTGCCAACTTCATCAATATAAACCAAAAATCTGTTGCCATAGAGTCAACTCTGACCCATATTAGTCCCATTTGTATAAGAATACATCTATACTCCACGGGATTTTCAGTGGCGGATTTTTCAAAAACAGATCACCAGTCCTTTCTTCTGAGGTGCCTCTGGGTAGACTTGAACCTCTTATATTTTTATTTTGCAGCTGAGCATGTGATAGTTAAGGTTAAGTGTCAACTGGGCAGTGGTTTTGAGTATGTGGCAGCTGGATATAGTTATTCCCTATAATGAGATTGTAATCACCTCCATAGTTGAATCTTCTGTGAGCAGCTAAGTAGTTGCCTTCGGGCTGTCGACTGCTTCCAGTATATATGGAGAAACTTTGAGGAAGGTCTCTAGCTTTTTGGTGTATTTTGGATCCTGCATTTGGCCAAGTCCTCATCTCCAGTTTCTGGACTTGAACCAATAGCCTGCAGTGTTGACTGCTGATCTTGGGATTGTACTATTTTACCTGTTGACCTTGGGTTCATCAGCCTCAGCAGCCAGCAGCTGCATGAGTAAGAGACACCTCTAAGTCCAATGGGCCTACAACAAAAGGTAGAGCTGAAGCCCAAGGTCAAGGGACCTTCGCCTAGTTCCTAGAGCTGACACTCCGAATTTGGACTTCTAGCTTCCTAAACTGTAAGAGAATAAATTCCTTTTTCTTAAAGCCACTCACCTGTAGTATTTCTGTTATAGCAGCACTAGAGAAACAAGACAGAGTGTTAACCATTTGAACCACCCAGGGGCTCCTAGCTTATTCAGTATCTGTACTGGAAAATGAGCAGTAAATTATGGTTTTGGAAAAAGAAATTAATCTCTTCACCAGCTACCAGAAGAAAAAATCTGCTCTCATTATTCTAGATAGTTAGACATTCTCTAAAATTTCTTCATCAGAGAGAAACTTTTCCCCAACTCAATGGCACATAGCAACAACAGTCTAACTATGAAATCTATTCTTCCTTCTCATTCCACATATTCCCTGATTAAGTTTGCAGTTGTGATATTTTATGAACCAGCTTGATCCACATCTTCCTTTCTTATTTCATCCTATCTCCTTAGGTTTTAGGGCTCCTTTATCATTTGTTGATGGTTCTCCTCTAAACTGTCAGCCATCTTGTGTCTGAAAAAACACAATAATTTCATTGCTTAGGCATCTGGAAGTCAAGAAATATCCATACTTCTCCCATAGCAAGTCTTCCCAAGCACAATTTTATCCAGGTGATGTTTTTAAAGTCTTTACTTTTTAAAATGGATGTTGTACTGCTGTGATTTCATATCGAAGTAACATTTTGCCAAAGATAATTTAAAAATGGCTGAAGTAATACATCAACAGGAAACTGCTAGAAATTCAAGCTGGATTCAGAAGAAGACATGGAATGAGGGATATCATTACTGATATCAGATGAATCTTAGCTGAAAATATTGGAAAGATGTTTATCTATGTTTTATTGACTGTGTGAAGGTGTTCAACTGTGTGGATCATAGCAAATAATGGATAACATTGCAAAGGATGGGAATTTCAGAACACTTAATTGTGCTCATGTGGAACCTGTACATAGATCAAGAGGCAGGTGTTTGAACAGAGCAAGGAGATACCGTATGATTTAAAATATGAAAAGGTGTGTATCAGGGTTATATCTTTTCACCATACTTGTTCAATTTGTATTCTGAAAAAATAATCCAAGAAGATGGATTAGCAACCTACAAAATGCACATGATGTAGCATTGCTTACTGAGAGTGAAGAGGAGTTGAAGCACTGATGAGATTTACACCTCAACATAAAGAAACAAAAATCCTCACAACTGGAACAATAAGCAACATCATGATAAAAGATTAAATTTGTCAAGGATTTCATTTTACTTGGATCCACAATTCCCAGTCAAGAAGCAGCAGTCAAGAAATCAGACAACGTATTATACTGGGTAAATCTGCTGTAAAAGACCACTTTAAAGTATTAAAAAGCAAAAACGTGACTTTGAAGACTAAGGTGTGCCTCCCAAGGCATAGTATTTTTAATCAACTCATATGCATGGAAAAGCTGAACAATGAATAAGGAAGACTAAAGAAGAGTTGAGGGAGCTCTGGTAGCATAGTGGCTAAGACACTTGCCAGCTAACCAGACAGTTGGTGGTTCAAACCCACCAGCCACTCCTCGGAAGGAAGGTTGGGCAATCCTACTTCCGTAGTGATACTGCCTTGGAAACCTAAGGAGGGGTCGCTGAGTCGGGGCCGACTCGACGGCACATAACAACAACAACAACAACAAAGAAGAGTTGATGCCTTTGAATTATGGTGTTGGCAAATAATATTAAATATACCACGGACTGCGTGGCAGAATAACAAACACATCTGTCTTGGAAGAAATATAACCTTAATGCTCCTTAGACACCATGATGGCAAGACTTTGTCTCATGTACTTTGGACATGTTATCAGAAGGGACCAGTCCCTGAAGAAGGGTATCATGCATGGTAAAGTAGAGTCAGTGAAAAAGAAGAAGTTCCTCAGTGAAATGGATTGACACAGTGACTACAATGTTGTTGTTGTTGTTGTTGTTGTTGTTATGTGCCGTCGAGTCAAACCCGACTCATAGCGACCCCTCCTTGGGTTTCCGAGGCAGTATCACTACGGAAGTAGGATTGCCCAACCTTCCTTCCGAGGAGTGGCTGGTGGGTTTGAACCGCCAGCCGTCTGGTCAGCAGGTAAGTGTCTTAGCCACTATGCTACCAGAGTTCCCAGTGACTACAATAATGGGCTCAAATGTAGCACATTTGTGAAAATGGCATAGGACCAGGCAATGTTTCATTCTGTTGTGCATAGGGTTGCTATAAGTCAGAACCAACTTGATGGCACCTGACTACAACAACATGATTTCACTCAATAAACTGATGGTTAGCATTACTACCACTTTGTGTAGGGGTGTGGGGTACAACATATATAACATATGGTTCACCATTTTAATCATTTTAACATGTACAATTCAATGGCATTTAGTACATTTGTTAAATGTGCAACCATTACCATTATCTAGTTCTAGAACATATTCATCACCTCAAAAGAAATATCTATTAAGCCATCACTCTTCATTGCCCTCTGTCCCCAGCCCCTGTAACCACTGGTTTGCTTTCTGTCTCTGTTAATTTGTCCATTCTGTATATTTTATATAAATGGAATCTTATGAAGTATACCCTCAGGTCTGGCTTCTTTCACTTAACATTTATCAAGATTTATCCATAATGTGGAATATACTATTACTTCATTCCTTTTTATGGTTGAATAATCAGCAAGCTTTGTAAAAACACTTTTAAATTCACAAATATTCTTACACTTATGTGTATTCATTATTATCCTCTTGGAGAAAAAAATGGAATGGATAAAGCAAATTTTGCTTTTATCTGACTGTGAACTATTTTTGATCCTTCTTACCATTCTTTTCTTTCCCCCTTGAAGAATTTGAGACTTGCAAAAATCAACTGTCTTGCTCATTAGCATTAATTAATACTTATTAGGCATTGATTACATGATACATTTTATGTGTTATGTATAATAATATGTCCACAGTGTAAAATTGGTCTCTGGTCATTCCTTATATGTTTGAGTGTCTACTTTGGGCCAGGATAAGATCTAGGTACTATAGATACAACACTGAACACTCCAGACAAAATCCTTGCCCTCATAGACATCACATACATGAGACACTCAGAATAATAACTTTTAATCAGTATAAAAATAGACACAGTGAGCTATAAGAAAATATATATAGTATAAGCTCAAGAAAATATCATTTGAGGTTTGGAAGAGCAAGGTTTGAATAAATGTATTATCCTGTCAGCATCTACTTTTTAAAGGTATGTACAGAAACATCCAAGATTAAGTCAGGCTAATCTCATATGAGATTAAGTGCCAGAAATACACTGAATAAATTATAGTCTATCTCAAATTTCTTTTTATTTTATTTGAATTTTTTATTTTATCAGAATTTTTTGCACAAAATAATAAGACAATAACTAAATCCTCACTTCATTACTTAGCATCAGAGATACGTACGTATCCAAATACCTGTTGAGCATCGCCACAGGTACCTCAGACTCAGGGTGTCCCAAACCATATCATCATCATTCTCCCCAAATCTGGTCCCCCTCTTTTTATGTTCTCAGTTCAATGAATGGTACCACCAGCCATCCAAGTCTCCATCCAAGTAAACCTGCGTATCCTCCTAGCACTTACCATAAAACTCCAATTTAGCTGACACTTTATATAAATTTGTTGTTTCACAAATGGATCTCTTCTATCTCTCTCTCTTATACACACACACACACACACACACACACACCTCTCCTCTCACACAGAATTGGCCTGTTCTTTAGGCCTCTTAAATATCTACTTAAATATCTCTTAAATACCTACTTTAGTTCAGTCTTATCAGTTGTTTTTTTGGGGGGGGGAGAGGGGGCTGGATTAATACGGTAGATTCCTAACTAGTTTCCCTGTCCCCAGTCATAAACGTCTCAAATCCATTCTCCACTTAACATGTTCTCTAAGATGAATCTCCATTTGTTTTCTATGATATCCCTTTTGTCCAGGAAGTTCTTGTACAACTTAACTCTCTGGAACACCTGCCCTTCAAGATTTAGCTTATTTCTCTTTTAAAATCATCCCCAATCACTGCCACCCTCAGCAATCCAACTCATCTAGTCACTCATTGGGTAAAATTCATCACTTCCCATAACCTGTCATACATACTTTAGAATAATACTTACTATGCCAAAAAACAAAACTATTGCCTTCTAGTCAATTCTGACTCACAACGACCTGATAGGACAGAGTAGACCTGCTCCACAGGGTTTTCAAGGCTGTAAAGCTTTACAGAAGCAGACTGTCATATCTTTCTCTCATGGGTTTACTGGTGGTGGGTTTGAACTGCCAAACATCCAGCTAGCAGCCAAGCACCTTAGCCATTACACCACCAGGTTTCCTACAATATTTACCATAACATATATGATATTTACTATGGTATAAAAATGGTCTTTGTCCACTCATATTGGAAGGGAGTGTACCAGAGCAATTGTAGTGAAACTCCTAGAAAGCAGGTCTGTCTTTGGTGAGATTTGTATCCAAACTTCCCAAAGCAGGGAAAATAGCTCTCTTTTATGATCATTCTGAAAAGGTCTCTATAAAACTATAGCCAACAGTTTGGTAGAGCCATAATCGGACATCGTAGTCAAGAGTTTTATCATGTGCTTACATGCTCACTCTCACTTTCACTCCAGCTTTTCCCAGCCTTTTCTCCCATGCAGCCTATTTTATAAGTGACCTACAAGTAATTATATTTACTTGAGAACCACACACCAAGCACCCTCTTGATTGATCAGATTATTTGCAGACTGTTTTTGTTTTGATGCTAAGGATCATACAAAGTAATACTTTTCTCTTTAGTGTGGCCATGTGCTATATAGAAAGTTCTCTAAATAAGCCTTTCTTTCTTGCCACTGTTCACTCCCTTAAGTAGAATTCATTTCCTTTGTCAGAATGATGTCCAGCTTTCACATGCATATGAGGCTATTGAAAAGACCCTGGCTTGAGTTAAGTGCACCTTAGTTCTCAAAGTGACATCTTTCTATTTAGCACTTCCAAGAGATCTTTTGCAGCAGATTTGCCTAATGTAATAATACATCGTTTGATTTCTTGACTGCTGCTCCCATGAGTGGTGATTTTGGATCCAAGTAAAATGAAATCCTTGACAACTTCAATCTTTTCTCCATTTGTCATAATGTTGTTTATTGGTCCAGTTGTGAGGACTTTTGTTTTCTTTATATTGAGGTATAATCTGTACCAAAACTATTGCCTTTGATCTTCATCAGTAAGCGCTTCGAGTCCTTTTCACTTTTAGCATGCATGGTTGTGTCATCTACATATCAAAGCTGGACGATGAAGAAGGAAGAACAAAGAAGAATTGTGGTGTTGGCAGAAAATATTAAATATACCATGGCCTGCCAGGAGAACAAACAAATAGTGCCTTGGAAGAAGTACAGCCAGGATGCTCCTTGGAAGCAAAGATGGCAAAACTTCATCTCAAGCACTTTGGACGTGTTATCAGGAAGAAACAGTTCCTGGAGAAGGACATCATGCTTGGTAAAGTAGAGGGTCAGTGAAAAAGAGGAGGACCCTCGATAAGATGGATTGACACAGTGGGTGCAACAGTGGGCTCAAACAAGGCAAGGGCTTTGAGGATGGCACAGGACAGGGCAGTGTTTCATTCTGTTTTACATAGGACCTCTATGAGCCTGAATCAACTCAAAGGCCTAAGACCAGAAGGAAATTGAAATTTAAAACCATGAACATCTGCCCACAGAATACAAACAAAGAAGGCTCAATTTACCTTTCTGTGAGAGTAAATATTGTCAGTCTATGCATGTGTGGCCAGCCACTCCTTGGGAGGAAGGTTGGGCAATCTACTTCTGTAGTGATACTGCCTCAGAAACCCAAGGAGGGGTTGCTATGAGTCGGGTCTGGCTCAGTGGCAAACGACAACAACATGCATGTGTGGCAGTTAAGGTTGTGTATCAACTTGCCTGGGCCTGGTTGAGTGGCTGGGTAGCTGGTGGTAGTTATTCCCCATGATGAGACTGGCAATCAACTCCATGGTGGAATCTGCCATGAGCCGCTGAGTAGCTGCTTTAGGGATGTGGTCTGAGACGCTTTGGAGATGGTCTACAGCTTTTTGGCACACTTGAACCCTGCATGTAGCCAAGTCATTGTTCAGCAGCCTGCCATGCCCTGTCAATCTTGGGACTTTTTCTGGACTTGAATTAGTGGCCTGCTGTGTTATTTGGTAATATTGAGACTGTGCCTTTCTACCTGTTGACCTTGGGTTTGTTAGCCTCAGCAGCCAGCAGCTGCCTGAGTGAAAAAAAGCCTTCAACTTTAGTGGGCCAGGAGCAAGAGGCAGAGCTGAAGCCCGAGGTTGAGGACTTTCACCCAGCTACTAGATCCTAGCACTTTGAACTCAGACTTCTAGCCTCCAAAAACTATCAGAATAAACTCCTATTTGTTCAAGCCATCCCATTTGTGATATTTTTCTGTTAGAGCAACACGAAGTAACCAAAACAGCATGCACTCCCTTCTCTTATTCTGAAAAAAACAAGCCTGATAACTCTTTCCCAAGACATTCTTTCTGTAACATTCAAAGAGTAGGAAGAAAGGAATCTGAGGTGAAGAGGACAGTAGGGAAGGGCATAAAAGAGATTACCTACAGAATTCTTCCTGCATAACTTTCACCTGACATGCCCTCAGGTTGTTGGTAGTTTCTGATTACACAGTTGAAAAGGAAAATGTGGTTGGTCAACATTCCTTAGGAGAACTAGGATGATGACAGATTGCTGGATGTCAGAGTTAGCTGATGTTTTTGGCATTATCTACAGTAAATCTTCTAGTCTTTAGCCTAGTAAATCTACTCTCCAAAATAAACAAAACAAAAAACCTACTGCCATTGAGTTCATTCTTACTCATAGTGACCCTATAAGACACAATAGAACTGCCCCATAGGTTTTCCAAGGTTGTAAATCTTTGTGGAAGCTGACTGCCTCATCTTTCTGGTATGGAGCAGCTGGTGGTTAGCAGCCAAATGTTTTTTAATTACTGTCTAAAGCCTATGAATTTAGTCTGTAAAAATGGAAACCATAGTACACACCTACAGTTGGAATAAGTTGAAAAAAGAAATTTGTTCTCAAGCGCTTTATTACTTTGTTTACTGACTATATTAGTTTCGTGAGACTGTAACTAATTGCCACAAATTGTGTGGCTTAGTACCTAAAGCATTTAACTGCTAACCAGAAGGCTGATGGTTCAAACCCACCAGCCTCTCCTTGGAAGGAAGATTGGGCAATCTACCTCGTAGCAATACTTCCTGGGAAACCCAAGGAGGGGTCTCTGTGAGTCATCTCCAACTTCATGGCAGTGAGTTTGATTTTGGTTTGGGGTGGCTTAAAACAACAGCAACGTATTCTCTCAGGTTCTGGAGGCCAGGAATCTGAAATAGGGATATTGGCAGGGCCACACTCCCTCTGGATGCCCTCAGGAATAATCCTTCCTTTTGGCAACTGTCCTGGTGTCCACATCACTCCAATCTCTGCCTCCATCTTTACATGACCTTCTCTGTCATCTATCCGTTTCCCTCAGTGTGTCTTTTATAAGCACACTTGTCATTGGATTTAAGAACCATCTGGATAATCCAGTACGATCTCATCCTGAAATCCTTCATATAATTACATCTGCCATAAAAAAAAAAAAAACTTTTTCCAAGTTTGGTCACTTTCACAGATTCTAAACATTAGGGTGTAGACATATCTTTTTTGGGGGTGTGGAGGGGCTCTCAGTAGGGTCACCATTCAACCCACTGCATTGACTGACTTATATGAGGAAAAGAATCTTCACTGTCTCAGTTATCATCATACTAGCTGTTACGTTCTATCCTATCCCCAAGAAAGAATTGTAATTTCTATGATATTTAAATTGAATTTTGCAACAAATTGCTACCATTTTAAATGATAATACCTATCTGTTAAGTCAAGTGTTTCTATTTAATAATTTTTTTTTTCCTATTCCTAGGGTCATGTGGGTCTACCAGGACCAAGAGGTGCCAGTGGACAACAAGGGCCCCCAGTGAGTACTGAATTTTCTGTAATTCTGGCATCTAAAACAATTAACATTAGTATAATTTTTTGGTTCCTGCTTCACATGTAATTTCTGTTTTTGTTGCTATTCAAGGGTGAGCCAGGTGAACAGGGTGAACAAGGACTGAAAGGAGAGAGAGGATCTGAAGTAAGTTGAAGCTCTTTAACACAATTTATAGTCTGCTAGGCTTGGGAAAGAAGGGACATAGGAAGTTGTTCTCTATTGTCATCAAATGATCATTCATTTTTCTCCCTAAAGCAGGTATCACTGTAGGAATCTAAACATTTCATGACGTTTGTCAATAACTGTGCAAAAACATGATTATTGATTGATTCCTATGTTTTGACTGCCATTCACATTTCCCTTTACCAGAAGCCTATGAGTAGATTCTGACTTTGTGAAAATTGTCTAAAGTTGTTTGAAGTAAAAATACCAGTGAGACTAAAACCAGCATTAGAGAATGAAAAACATTTCAGTCAAACTATTCAGTTGTTTTAGTAAGGTAAGGGTGGAAATAATAGTTTAACTATGTGACACAGATTCACAATTGGTTTTAAATTATTTTTTTCCATAAGACAAATCAATTATTTGACACCAAGCAAGCCAAAAATCTGTTGATTCATTGAATTTAGCCTTGTCCTTCCCTACACATTAATAGATACTGCCTCAACCTTGTAGAGCTAAACTGGATTTTTCATTTGTGGCATCAGTTCATCGCTGCTCTGCTTCTTCTCATGGCATTCTGGATTCAGATGCTATTGATTTGAAGTTGAATTCTTAATAAAATGGACTATATTATAATAAAGGGAGCTCTGGTAGCATAGTGGCTAAGACACTTGCCTGCTAACCAGACGGCTGGCGGTTCAAACCCACCAGCCACTCCTCGGAAGGAAG
>NW_006921739.1:2826237-2827795 GCF_000298275.1 Orycteropus afer afer | reverse complement strand
GTCTGGTTAGCAGGCAAGTGACTTAGCCACTATGCTACCAGAGCTCCTACTTTCTATGTAGTGTTATCTTTTTCCCTTCTGATGTATCTCAGGAAGAAGGAAATATGTTTCTTAGTGTTTATTAGTATCTCTTAAAATTATGCCAATGAAAATCAAATACTCTCACTAGACAACTTTTTCTCCAGCCTGCATGATTAACTATCTCTGGGCATTCAAGCTGAAAGGTAGTGAGGAGCCATTGAAATTCTACACAATCCAGGAGAACTACTCCTGTCCTACTTGGGGCAATGTAGACATACACCTCAAAAAACAACCCACTTCCTCTGAGTGAATTTGCACACATGGTAACCCCTATAGGCTTACCTATAGACAAAGGAGAACTTCTCAAAAGGGTTTTCGGGCTGTAATCTTACAGAAGCAGACTGCCACATCTTTCTCCTGCAGAGCAGCTGGAGGATTCAAACTGCTAATCTATTGGTTAGCAGCCAAGCGCTTTAACCACTGCACAACTCCTAGTGCTTAAATGGCAATCATGTTATTCTATCAAATATCAATTTATATTGCCTATTATTCCTAGAAAAATAACCAGGATTGCCTTTGAATTTGCTTTGTTTTAATAAAGTAATCTTTATAGATAAATAAGATATTCCTCCAAAGTCAGTAGAATATTAACTTATACCTGCATGTGTTTTAGTGTGTTATTCTTTAAAATACATGCCTGGTACAAAATAAGGATAAGATAAACAGACTATGTGGTTCTTGTCAGGTGCCATCCACTCAGCTCCAAATCATAGTGACCCCATGTACAACAGACACTGCCTGGACCTATGACATCCCTCACCATTTTTGCCATGCTTGAGGCCATGATGGCAGCCACTGTGTCAAGCCATCTCATTGAGGGCCTACCTCTTTTTTGTTGACCACATGATATCTTTCTCCCTTCTGACAACATAACCAAAGTAGGTGAGATGAAAGCTGGCCATTCTCACTTGTAAGGAGCATTCTGGCTATATTTCTTCCAAGACAGATATGTGTGTTGTTCTGGCAGTCCATGGTACAGTCGATATTCTTCGCCAACATCATCATTCTTCTTTGGTCTTACTCATTCATACCCAAACATGCATATGAGGCTATTGAAAATACCATTGCTTTAGCCAGGCACAACTTAGTCTTCAAAGTCATATCTTTGCTCCTTAACACTTGAAAGAGGTCTTTTACTGCAGATTTGCCCAGTGCAATACACCATCTGATTTCTTGACTGCTGCTTCCATGGGCATTGATTGTGAATTCAAGTAAAATGAAGTCCCTGATGATTTCAGTCTTTTCTCCAATTATCATCATGTTGCTTATTGGTCCAGTTGTGAAGATTTTTGTTTTCTTAATGATGAAGTATAATCCATACTGAAGACTGTAGTCTTTGATCTTCATCAATAAGTGCTTCAACTTATCTTCACTTTCAGCAAGCAAGGTTGTGAAATCTACATATCACAAGTCATTAATGACTCTTCCTCCAATTCTGATACCAGGTTTTTCTTCATATAGTCCAGCTTCTTGAATT
>NW_006921739.1:2823487-2825607 GCF_000298275.1 Orycteropus afer afer | reverse complement strand
TGGGTATTCCATCAATTCCTAGAGCCCTGTTTTTCACCAATTCCTTCAGTGCAGCTTTGACATGTTCCTTCAATACCATTGGTTTTGATCATATGCCACTTTCTGAAATAGTTGAACATTGACCAATTCTTTTTGGTACAGTGACTCTATGTATTCCTTCCATGTTCTTTTGATGGTTTCTGCATCATTCAATATTTCGCCTATAGAATCCTTCAATATTGCAGCTCTAGGCTTGAGTTTTTCCTTCAGTTCTTTCAGCTTGAGAGGTGTTCTTCCCTTTTGGTTTCTAATTCCAAGTCTTTGTACATTTCACTATAATACTTTGTCTTCTCAAGTTGCCCTTTGAAATCTTCTGTCCAGCTCTCTTATTTAACCATTTCTTCCATTCACATTTGCTGCTCTCTGTTCAAAAGCAAGTTTCAGTCTCTTCTGACATCCATTTTGGTCTTTTCTTCCTTTCCTACTTTTTTAATGACTGTTTGCTTTTTTCATATATGATGTTCTTGATGTCATCCCACAAGTCATCTGGTCTTCAGTCATTGATGTTCATTGCATCAAATCTCTTCTTCAGATGGTCTCTAAATTCAGGTAAGATATAATCAAGGTCATATTTTGGTTCTTATGAAATTGTTTTAATTGTCTCCAGCTTCGATTTAAACTTGCACATGAGCAACTGATGGCCTATTCCAAAGTCAGCTCCTGGCCTTGTTCTGACTGATAATATTGAGCTTCTCCATCACCTCTTGCCACCTCTTGCCAAATTGATGTAGTCAATTTGAATTCTGTATGGCAAGGTTCATGTGTATAGTCACCATTTATGCTATTGAAAAAAAAGTATTTGCAATGAATAAGTCGTTGATGTTGCAAAATTCTGTCATGCAATCTCCAGCCATTTCTTTCACCAACGTCATATTTTCCAACTACTGGTGCTTCTTCTTTGTTTCCAATTTTCATCTTCCAGTCACCAGTAATTAACAATATATCTTGACTGCATGTTTGGTCAATTTCAGACTGTAGAAGTTGATAAAAATCTTCAATTTCTTCATCTTTGGCTTTAGTGAATGGTGCATAAACTTGAATAATAGTAGTATTAATTGGTTTTCCTTGTAGACATATGGACATTATCCTATCATTGACAGCATTGTACTTCAGGATAGATCTAGAAATGTTCTTTTTGACAATGAATGTGACACCATTTCTCTTCAATTTGTCATGCCCAGCATAGTAGACCATATGATTATATGATTCAAAATGGCTAGTACCAGTCCATTTCAGCTCACTGATGCCTAAGGCATTGATCTTTATGTGTTCCATTTCACTTTTAACAGCTTCCAACATTCCTAGATTCATACTTCATATATTCCATGTTCTGATTATTAATGGATGTTTACAGCTGTTTCTTCTCACTTTGAGTCATGTCACATCAGCAAATCAATGTCCGAAAAGCTTTACTTTATCCACATCATTAAGGTCAACTCTAGTTTGAGAAAGCAGCAAGTCCCCACTACTCATACTCTGAGTACCTTCCAACCTAAGGGGTTCATCTTCTAGCACTAGATCAGACAGTGTTTCACTGTTATTTATAAGGTTTTTAGTGACTGATTTTTTTGGAAATGGATGGTCTCTACTCCTTCTTAGTCTGTCTTAGTCTTGAAGCTCCCCTGACACCTGTCCACCATTTGTGACCCTGCTGGTATTTGAAATACTGCTGGCATAGCTTCCAGTACCACAGTGTGACAAACTGGCACATTGGAGACTGTAAGCCATTATATTTTATGGTAATTAATAAATAATTTTCTGTTCTTGGATCTTTATAGCTAAGGTTTCTCATTCTACCTAGAAGATGATTTTTCACAACTGTGTGAATGTTAATATATTTTCTGTAAATCTTTCCAGCCTTTTAGGATTTAAAATAATATTAATAGCCACAAAAATATCCATTAACTGTATGTTATTCTATAGGGGTACCTTCAAGGACCAGTGATGGCACTAACCAAAAGGTCAGTGCTTCGAATCCAGCAGCTGCTCCTCTAGAGAAAAGACCTGGCAATCTGCTCCTATAAAGATTAACCCACTGCCATTGAGTCAATTCCACCTCATGGGGACCCTCATGGAGTTTC
>NW_006921739.1:2821799-2822817 GCF_000298275.1 Orycteropus afer afer | reverse complement strand
TGAAATTTCTTGGTTACAAAAAATGAATTGCTTAACTCTCTAAATGTTTGCTTTCTAGAGCTACCTTCTCAAAGAAAGTTAGAACCAGCAAATTATTGAGATAACTGTCCACAAGTCTCATTTAAACAACAAACATGTAATAAATTAAAATTGCATTTTAATAATTGTCCATAATCAAAAGAATTAGACTACATTCTCTTGTAGTCGATGAACTTGTACAGTCGCAATGAACAGAAGATTGTCTTAAATGGATCTGATTTCAAATGGGCCGCTCTGTATACTTTCAAAGCTAGTCATGTAAATAAGAAAGCACAATTTTATATGTACTATAAGACTGCATATAAAATTCATTTGTCTTTCCTATTATGAGAAAAATGAGACCTGCTGGGAGTGGTGGTTAAGCTCTCAGCTGCTAACCAAAGGGTTGGCAATTCAAACCCACAACTGCTCTGTGGGGGAAAGATGTGGCAGTCAGCTTCCTTAAAGATTTATAACTTTGAAATTCTGTAGGGAGTTCTACTCTTCCCTATATGAATGTGTGTGTGTGTGAGAGAGAGAGAGAATGCCTCAATGGCATTGGGGTATTTATGAGAACAGAAAAGTCTATTAATTGATTTATAAGGCAGTTAAGATCAATGTTCTGGTACCTAGTGCCACTCTGACAGAAATATACCACAAATGGGATGGCCTTAACAAACAGGAGTTTATTCTCTTACAGTTTGGGAAGCTAGAAGTGCCAGGCTGTAGGGGCTGTGTGAAAGCCCCTCGACCTTGGGCTTCAGCTCTGCCTTTTGCTCCCAGCCCACTGAAGCTACAGACATCTCTTCACTCAGGCAGCTACTGGCTGTTGAGGCTAACAAGCCCAAGGTCTACAAGTAAAAAGGCACAGTCCTGATGCTACCAAACCACATGGCAGGCCATTAATTCAAGTCTATTGAAAGTCCCACCATCAGCAGAGCATGGCAGGCTGCTGAACAATGACATGGCTACATGCAGGGTTCAATCAAGCATGCCATAA
>NW_006921739.1:2820379-2821099 GCF_000298275.1 Orycteropus afer afer | reverse complement strand
TTGAAGATAATTAAAAAATGGTTGCAGCAGTATATTGATAGGAAACTTCCAGAAATTCAAGCTGGATTCAGAATAGGATGTGGAGTGAGGGATATCATTGCTGATGTATGATGGATCTTGGTTGAAAGCAAATACCAGAAAGGTGTTTTCTTGTGTTTTATTGACTATGCCAAAGCATTCAACTGTGTGGATCATAACAAATTATAGATAACATTGAGAAGAATGGGAATTCCAGAACACTTAATTTTGCTCATCAGGAATCTGTACATAGACCAGGAGGCTGTTGTTCAAATAGAACAAGGGGATGCTGCATGGTTTATAATCAGGAAGGGTGTGTATCAGGGTAGTATCCTTTCACCACACTTATTCAATATGTATGCTGAGCAAATAATCTGAGAAACTGGACTACGTGAAGAACACCGCATCAGGATGGGAGGAAGACTCATTAACAACATGTGATACGCAGACAACACAACCTTGTTTGCTAAAACTGAAGATGACTTGAAGCCCTTATTGATGAAGATTAAAGACTACGGTCTGCAGTATGGATTACACCTTAACATAAAATAAATGTAAATCCTCACAACTGGACCAATAAGCAGCATCACAATAAATAGAGAAAAGATTGAAGTTGTCAAAGATTTCATATTACTTGGATCCATATCCACTCAAGGAAGCAGCAGTCAGGAAATCAGACATCATTTTGCACCAGGCAAATCT
>NW_006921739.1:2817556-2818909 GCF_000298275.1 Orycteropus afer afer | reverse complement strand
AAAAAAAAAAAAAAAAAATCTGCTCCATAAATAATCCTCACCAGGGCAGTTAGCCCAGCCCAGAAGGTACATGGGTCTGTGCATTGACTTTCAACTAGTTGACTTTCAACTGATCAGCTTTTCAACTGATTGGCTGATCATGTCAAATCCCAAAATGAAGGATGATTATATTATATTACATTATGAAAGAGCAATCATTCCAACATTTGCAAAGCACTGAAAATCATAGCCTAGTCAAGTTGGCATAACATTAACTATTACATTCACCCTTAGAAGTACATTGTGTTAGTGATTTTTTTTAAGGCAAATGAAAGTTGGAAGTAGAATGAATGCTTGATCCATATAGCACACCCAATATTACATATTATCAAATGCTAACACAGTTGGATTTTATCACTTGGAGAAAATGCCCTTTTTTTGTGACTAGACATTAATTCTTAAACTATTAAAGTCATTTTCAGAAGTTGTAACATCTGAGGTTGTTTTATTGTAGTTAAGTTGAATCTTTGACATCATTTGTCTTTGAGCTGAATAACTTAACATCCTGTTTTGGTGGAATTATTCTGAGAACTTTTGATAATTCCTGAGAAACATTCCTGTAGTGACAATATATTTCTTTTTCTTATTTGTGAATGAGGTCATTCTTTTCCATATTTTTCTTCTTAAAATAACTTTAGGATATCATCAGCACAATGGCATGATTTGCAAGGACAAAGTTCCTAACTATCCTGGCAGACCAGTTACTGCTAAATCAATTATGATTTAAAACATCTTGTACATGGAGAAACAAACAGTTCTGTGGGAAATAAATATCTTTTCCTTTATTCATAAGTATGTTCTTCTTTGAGTATCCAGAGGATCATATTATAGGCTATTGGTTCATCTCCTTCACTACAATGTAAACATCTTGTGAGCAGGAATTTTGCCTTTGCTTTCACAGTGTGTAGCTGCATAGCACAGTCCCTGGTACATAATAATAAATGTTTACTGAATCAAGTATTTAGCTATTTTAGGAGGGAGATCAAGGCCCTGCCTGAAAGTGGGAACATTTATTAAATAATATATCCAGTTCGCTATTGTTGTTGTTGTTCTTGTTATGTGCCGTCGAGTCAGCCCCAACTCATAGCGACCCCTCCCTGGGTTTCCAAGACGGTATCACTATGAAAATAGATTGCCCAACCTTCCTTCTGAGGAGTGGCTGGTGGATTTGAACTGCCAGCCTTCTTGGTTAGCAGTCAAATGCCTTAGGCACTATACAACCAGAGCTCCCAGTTCGCTTTTAGAACAATGATTTCTTTTTTTTTTAAATTGTGATTTGGGTGAAGATTTACAGAGCAAATTCACTTTCCATAC
>NW_006921739.1:2812902-2814253 GCF_000298275.1 Orycteropus afer afer | reverse complement strand
AGCCTTGGGCTTCAGTTCTGCCTCCTGCTCCCAGCCCACTGGAGCTAGAGTCTTTTCTTCACTCAGACAGCTGCTGGCTGCTGAGGCTGCCAAGCCCAAGGTTGACAAGTAAAACGGCACAGTCCTGATGTTACCAAACCACATGGCAGGCCATTAATTCAAATCCATTGAAAGTCTCAAGGTCGGCAGAGCATGGCAGGCTGCTCAACAATGACACAGCTACATGCAGGGTTCAAGCGTGCCATAAACTAGAGACCATTGCCAAAGCTGTTTCTTATATACGGGAAACAGACCACATACTCAAAGCAGCTACTAAGCTGCTTGTGGTAAATCCCACCATGGAACTGATTTCCAGTCTCACCATGGGGAATAACTACCACCAGCTGCCTAGCCACTCAACCAGGCTCAGCCAAGTTGACACACAACCTTAACCACCACAGTTATCTCATCAAATTCTCTCATTTTCAGATTAAGAGACTCCTAGAAAAGTCAAGTGGCAATTTCAGTGATATACAACTATTTAGTAGCAGAACTTGCTGTAACACCTAGATCTCAGAATTCTTTCCTATGCCTTCAGTTTAAGTTCATTACACTCAATTGACATGTATGCTTCACATTTTTAGGGTCCTAAGGGGAAAAAAGGAACACCTGGCCCATCTGGGAAACCTGGAATTCCTGTAAGTAACAGGCTTTTTTCACCTTCCTTGTTTTTCTAAATAGAATAATCAACTTTAGTAAGCAAAAACATTTTGGAGCCAATTATGACAAATGTTGGATAAATCAGATTGTGATTTAAAACATGGAACAAAACATGACCATTTAGTCCTAAATCAAGCTTGCTGTTGGAGGCAAGTCCCTACAACTGAAGGATGCTCTTTTCCAGTGTTATGCGGCCCTCCACCTCTCAGATGACAAACCACCAAGAAACTGGCAACTTGGAATCATGACAAAATACATGGTATTGAAAGTCAGAGATCTTCAAGCAATAATTAAAAAGATATGAGCTATATTTTAATTGGAGGATTCAGCCTCTAATTCTTCTGGCAAATAGAACAAAAGGTCTTAGAAAAATTAAAAAGAGGAAAAAATCTTTCCATCACAGAGCAAAGTATATTTTCCATTAGTCATCAGTAACTTCTGTGGCCAAGAAAGTGTATGTTGATGGACTTATTAGCAAAGAGTTCCTGCTGGTCTCCCCTGACCAGAGACTAGATGTGTGCTTTGGGGGCCTGTATTGGCTCAAAAGATGTAGAGAAAATGAACATAAATTATAAGTACATCCAGATCAGAAGAGAACACTACAGATAAAATCCAATTGCCAAGAGTAGAAACAAAAAAAAAAAAAAAAAAA
>NW_006921739.1:2799320-2812531 GCF_000298275.1 Orycteropus afer afer | reverse complement strand
ATATTTTTTGTTTAAATGGCTGAATAGTATCCGTCTATAATTCAGGTAACTTTTAATTATTAAGGGACTTCCAGGCCTACCAGGGCCAAAAGGGATCCAAGGATACCATGGAGCAGATGGCATTTCAGGAACTCCTGGAAAAGCTGGGCTGCCAGGAAAACAAGGACTTCCTGTAAGTAGTTCAATTACCTCTTTGCTCTTTATTTCTCATGTGCAAGTGTGTCCTTGTTAGAACACAGATATTTTGGCTATTTTCTTAGCTTTGGCATTGACTCAGATGAAACCATCATTTTTTAATAGCTACTTTGTAATTGACCTTCTGATTATGTCAAATTAATTTCCAGGGAATGTCAATAGGAGTATTCTCTTGGCTATTTTATATCTGATAAACCATACATGAGTATTCCATCAATTCCTAGAGCCTTGTTCTTCACCAGTTCCTTTGCTACAGCTTGGACTTCTTCCTTCAATACCATTGGTTCTTGATCATATACTATCTCCTAAAATGGCTGAACATCGACTGGTTCTTTTTGGTACAGTGACTCTGTATATTCCTCCCATTTTCTCATGATGCTTCCTGCATTGTTCAATATTTTGCTCATACAATCCTTCAATATTGCAATTCGAGGCTTCAATTTTTTTCTTCAGTTCTTTCAGCTTGAGAAACTCTGAGCATGTTCTTCACTTCTGGAAATGGATGAAATATCCTTTGAGATATTTCAACAAATGGATGTAGCACTGGAGATGCTTACTCGAGTATGCTAGGAAATTTGGAAGGCAGCAACCTGGCCATTTGACTGGAAGAGATCCATATTTGTGCTCATTCCAAAGAAAGGTGATCCAGCAGAATGTGGAAATTATCAAACACTATCATTAATATTACACACAAGAAATATTTTGCTGACGATAAATCAAAAGCAGTTGTAGTAGTTTATTTACAGGAAACTTCCAGAAATTCAAGTTGGATTCAGAAGAGGATGTAGAATGAAGGATATCATTGCTAATCTCAGATGGATCTTAGCTGAAAGCAAATAATACCAGAAAGATGTTTTCCTACATTTTATTGACTACGCAAAGGCCTTTGACTGTGTGGATCATAACAAATTATGGATAATATTGGGAAGAATGGGAATTCCAGAATACTTAATTGTGTTCATGAGAAACCTGCACATAGACCAAGAGGAAATCATTGGAACAGAACAAGGGGATACTGCATGGTACAAAATCAGGAATGGTATGCATCTGGTTGTATCCTTTCACCATACTTATTCAATCTGTATGCTGAGCAAATATTCCAAGAAACTAGACTATATGAAGGAGAACAGGGCATCAGGATAGGAGGAAGAGTCATGAACAACTTACGATATACAGATGACACAACCTTGCTTGCTGAAAGCGAAGAGGACTTGAGGGACTTACTGATGAAGATCAAAGACGACAGTCTTCATTTTGGATTATAGCTCAACATAAAGAAAATACAAATTCTAACAGCTAGACCAATAAGCAACATCACAATACATGGAGAAAATATTGAGATTATCAAATATTTCATTTTACTTGGTTAACATCCATGAAAGCAGTAGTCAAGAAATCAGACGTTGTATTGCACTGGGAAAATCTGCTGCAAAAGACCTCTTTAAAGTGTTGAGCAAATATGTCACTTTGAAGACTAAGGTGCACCTAACCCAAGCCATGGTATTTTCAGTTACCTCATATGCATGTGAAAGCTAGACAATGAATAAGGAAGACCATAGAAGAATTGATGCCTTTGAATTGTGATGTTGGAGAAAAATACTGAAAATACCATGGAGTACCAGAATGAACAAATCTGTCCTGGAATAAGGGCAGCCAGAAAGCTTCTTAGACACGAGAATGGCCAGACTTTGTCTCTCCTACTTTGGTCATGTTGTCAGAAGGACAAGTCCCTGGAAAGGGATATCATGCTTGGTAAAGTGGAGGGTCAGTGAAAAAGGGGACAACCCTCAACAAGATGAATTGACACAGTGGCTACAATGATGGGCTCAAGCACAGCAAGGATTGTGAGGATGGCACAGGGCCAAGCAATGTTTCATTCTGTTAGACACAGGGTCGCTATGAGTTGGAATGAACTTGATGGCTCCTATCAGTAACAACAACAACAAACTATACAGTGTGTCTTAGTCAGCGTTCTCATACCTGACTATGAATATAAGTAAAACTTAGAGAAAGAGAAAGATTTACTTCAAGGAAATGGCTCACACAATTGGAGGACTGGCAAGTGTGATATCTAGGTCGGATAGTAGGCTGGGGACTTCTGCTTAGAAGATTTTGGAGTCTGGCAAGACCAAAATCTGCAGGTCAGGTGGCAGGCCAAAGACTTCTACGGGCTTAAATCCCAAGATCTATAGATCAGATGAAGAGAAGAGTGAGCTCTGCCAGAAAATTCATTTATATTCTGGAGACAGAACACACCCCCAAGGAAAATCTTATTTCAACTAATTCGTCAATCATATTAGATCACATCATAGAAGGTGATTATATACATTATATTACATTATATTATGGAGTAACAACCAGTCCAGTGTCTGGCCAAACTAGTGAGAATCATAGCCTAGCCAGGTTGATGTATAAAATTAGCCATTACACATTGTTAATAATTTATGCCATTTTTATACATATAAAAGCTTGTAAATAAGAACTATAAAGAAACATAATTTTAGGGGGTACATAACATGGTTGTGTTTTGAGTTCATCACAGTCTTCAGCCACCTTTGGAACATTTAGGTCTTAGCAGTAACTCAAAACAGGTTCTGCCAAAAATCATTTTCTCTTACTTTTACAACCACAGTACTTTACAAGAATTGTGTGGATATTTTCTCTGTGTTCATTTAGTGGTGATGCAATGATATAGAGTTTCCCTTATTTTTATGCAAATTTTTATCTTACTTATTTGATCAGAAATGGAAAAATCATATCACTTTTGTCTTCACTTAGCCATTTTCCATCTTTTCTTCCATAATGTCATCCTGATCCAGATATTTTTTTATTACCCCAGGTTGTGTTTTCTCTCAAAGTGTTAGAAGAGTTAACCACATAGAACCCAGTAAAATTTACCCAATAATTTGATAAAAGTCACCTGCCTGACTCCTGAATGCCAGAGAAGGAAAAGAAAGAAAAAGAAAAAATTATTTTTGATTTTGTTTTTTATTCTCCTCTTTATCTTTTTTTTTTTAACCCTAGGTATAGAGAGTTGTTGGGTTAATTATACTCATGAATTTATGGCATGTTATTACCATCCTTCAGTTTTTACATGGACCTTTTCTTTGATTCATTTTCTTTTGTCCTCATTCTCATTTCCCTCTCCCTAATATAAGTGTTTTAATATATATTTTTATTTGAATATATTCTTCCAAAAATATAGTGTTATTTTTTTATATAAAGATATTAGGTTGTTTTTTACTTCTTTCTCTAATCACTAGGATTTTATAATCCATCCATATTATTATAAGTGTATCAGCTGTGTCTCTTTTGACTGATATATAATACTTCATCTATGTATTTCACCTAACAGAAGAACTTTAGGTAGGAGTAACACATCAGTGTCCAGAATATGTGTCTATCCCTGTGAAGACAATAACAGCAACCTTTGACTGGATCCCTAGGGAGCATTACTGTGGTGGAAGCTCCATGTTGACCTCCCTTTTGGCATTTGTGGCATTGGGCAGGGGTGGTAGCCAAATCAGCCTTGATGAGGAAAAGTTCACATTGTTAGACTCCTGCCTATGGGTCCATTGAGCAACCACCAGAATTACAATGGAAAAAAGTTAACTTACATCTACAAAATGGGCCATCTTGTTTACCTGATGCTTGAGATCCTCCTCTATAGAGAGTTTGCTACAGAGGAAACTTTATAGTAAGTACAAGGGATATAAATATCTTCACACTCTGATCCCATTATGAGAGGTACATCTAAATTCATCTCCCTTAAACCTCCTTATCGTTAGCTTTTCAGCTTCATCATTTCCAAGCCCCTGACCAACTGACCATTAGCCATTGCTATTTGAATTAGCATAGCTCTGTAACTCAGCTATTTCTCCTTTTAACTATTTGTGTTGCCCTAAGGTCTGCCCACTGGGAAGAGTACCAAGGATACCCTTCACTAATATCCTTCAGATTTTAATGCAGCAGGGCAGCCATCCACTTCTGGCTGATGTTTTCATTCCACACAGATACATCCATAAATTAGACCTAAGTTTGTTCCCCCTCCATTAACTGCTAAAGGAAAATTTCCAGGAAGACTAAAGGAGTAATGGTGAAGCAGTAGGAACAAGTGGTACTATAGGAGTCTGAATGACCTGTTTATGCATTTTATTTGTGCTCCCCTAACCTACTGGGGTCTAGTCTCGATATATACCATTTTCATTTAAGAATCAAATGCTGCTGAGAATATCCAATTTTATGATTCATTGGATCAGATATCACCAGTTCATACTGGGAAATTTAGAGCACATAGTCATTTGATGTGCCAGGTCACTCATTCAGTTTCAACTAGAGTAAGCCTGGAACTGCCTTCCAAATGGAGATTTATATTTGATACAAGAAGGCATGACTCAGCCCCAAAATGTTATAAATATAAGCTATAATTCTCATAGAGGTATTACCAAAGCTCCATATACCATCTCTACTGGTCATAAGATCCTTCTGATATTATTGAGTGTGATGTAGCCTGAATCTGCTGAAGAGTCATTTCTTGCTTCAATGAATATTCAAAACCAGCAACCTTACAGAACATGCAGTAAATGACTTGGAGCAGCACACACAAATGGGGTATAAGTTGTTTCCAAAATCTAGAGAGACTCACCAAGTGTTATAACCCCTTTATTGTGATTGGTAGTGCAAAGTGAAACAACTTGTCTCCACTTCAAAATGATATCCTCATATGCTCCAAACCACTACACTTAGAATTCTCACCCATTTGTCAATCCCCTAAACTTTTTAATGCTATCCTCTTGTACATCTCTAAGACACTTGTTCTTTTCTCCTCTCCAGGTCTAGTTAATATAATGTTATCCGTACAATGTACCTGCATGATATTTTGTGAGCTATCAAGACTATAAATAAATGTCTTACTAGTCTACTTTATGACAGAGAGGAGAATTTGAGTCAGCATGACACTGAAGTAAGACAATGAAGGGATACCGCTGCCCTTGTCACATGAAGGCAAGCAAACTGCTGCTGATTATCTGTATTGATAGGAATTTGTGCAGAAAGCATTTTTGCTAGGTCAGTAGCTGCTGTTGCTAGGGGCTATGTTGTTTAGTATAGACCCCATCTCAGGGACTGCAGCTATAATTGGCATCACCAAGTTTATAATAAATTATAGTTATTTTCCATGACTCATCTGGTGTTTGCATTAGCCAAACAGGTAAATAAAAATGGTAACTAAAAGGGGCTATAGTATTAATCAGCCACAGTAAGCCAGCCCCAGGGCCAGCGGAAGGTGGGTGCTTACACATGTGGATCCACTCCTGGGGGCAGATCACAGTAAGCCAGCCTGGGACCAAAGGAAGAGGGGTGTTTGCCCTTGGGGAAGGCCAGGTAAGCAAGGCAGGGGAAATTAGCGGAGCAATTTAGAACAGCTGGGGGGACAAACTTGTCTGTCAGTTTGTCCAACTGTGGTGGCTTGAGTGTTGCTGCAAGGCTGGAGGCTATGCCACTGGTGTTTCAAATGCCAGCAGGATTATGCATGTAGACAGGTTTCAGCAGAGCCTCTAGACTAAGACAGACTCGGAAGAAGGAAGAGACTGTCTGCTTCTCAAAGAATTGGCCGTAAAAACCTTATGAATAGCAATGAAACACTGTCTATTACTGGAAAACTTTATGAATTTCCCTGAAACATTGTATGATATAGTGCCAGAAGATGAGCCCCTCAGGTCAGAAGGCATACAAAATACAACTAGAGAAGAGCTGCCTCCTCAGAGTAGAGCCGACCTTAATGATGTGGATAGAGAAAAGCTTTCAGAGCCCCATTTGCTGATATGGTATGTTTCAAGAGAAGAAGAAACAGCTGCAAACATCCATTAATAATCAGAACAGGGAATTACAAAGTATGAATCTAGGAAAACTGGACGTTGTGAAAAATGAAATGGAATGCATAACGATCATTATCCTAAGCATTAGTGAGCTGAAATGGACTTGGCCATTTTGAATGAGATGATCATATGATCTACTATGCCAGAAATGACAAATTGAAGAAGAATGGCGTGGCATTCATCATCACAAAGAATGTATCAAGATCTAACCTGAAGTACAATGCTGTCAGTGATAAGATAATTATCCACATGCCTACAAGGAAGAGCATTAATACTACTATTCAAATTTAGACACCAACCACCAAAGCCAAAGATGAGGAAATTGAAGATTTTCACCAGCCTTCTGCAGTCTGAAATTGACTGAACATGCAATCAAGATGTGTTCATTATCACTGGTGATTAGAATGCAAAAGTTGGAAACAAAGAAGAGTTACTGGTAGCTAGAAAATATGCCCTTGGTAATAGAAATGACACTGGAGATCGCATGATAGAATTTTGCAAGGCCAACAACTTATTCATTGCAAATACCTTTTTTCAACAACATTAACAGTGGCTATACACATGGACTTCGCCAGGTGGAGTACACAGGAATCAGATTGACTACATCTGTGGAAAGAGGCAATGAAGAAGCTCAATATCTTCAGCCAAAACAAGGCCAGGAGCTGATTGTGGAACAGACAGTCAACTGCTCATATGCAAGTTCAAGTTGCAGCTGAAGACAATTAAACAAGTCCACAAGAGCCAAAATATGGCCTTGATAATATTCCTCCTGAATTTAAAGACCATCTAAAAAATAGATTTGATGCATTGAACACCAGTGACCAAAAACCAGAGGAATTGTGGGATGACATCAAGAACATTATCCATGAAGAAAGCAAAAGGTCATTAAAAAGACAGGAAAGGGAAAAAAGGCCAAAATGGATGTCAGAAGAGACTCTGAAACTTGTCCTTGAACAGGAAGTAACTAAAGCTAATGGAGGAATCGACAGGATAAAAGAGCTGAACTGAAGCTTTCAAAGAGCAGCTCAAGAAAACAAAGTCAATTATTATAATGAAATGTGCATAGACACGGAGTTAGAAAATCAAAAGGGAAGAACACGCTTGGCATTTCTCAAGCTGAAAGAACTGAGGAAAAAATTTAAGCCTCAAGTTGCAATATTGAAAGATTCCATGGGCAATATGTTGAATGATGCAGGAAACATTAAAAAAAAAAAAAAAAAAAAAAAGATGGAACAAACAGAGTCACTCTACCTCATTGGCTATAAACCACAATTGAGTCCAGGATTCAAATTGTCAATCTACCAGATTATCAGTGATGTTTCCAGGTGCATGAGCAGGGATTGCCTCTATAAGCAAGAAACATTAAGGGATATTTGAGGTTCAAAGTTCTAAATTTTGCCCATGTCTGCTCAAATGTCCCCTATTCCTTATCTTAGAAATCTCTTTCTCCACCAGTGCCTTTATCTTAGCCTAAGAGAACTAGTTGGGTTGATAATGTATGGATAGGCAAATTATGCAAATCTTATAAAAGTTTAGATCCTTAGCCATACCTTCCCAGTGACTACTGGAGATGAAGGATTCTTTCAAGCTGCCATGAAGAATTTCTCATTCTGTTCTTATGTCTTGAATTTGTCTCTTTATCAATATATTCTCTCTAAATTCATCAGAGGCAGTCTTTTGAACGGACATCTTTATAATCACTATTTTCACCATGGTGACTATATGCCAAGGCATATAATTTTCCAACATCTTGCACTCCAACTGCATTTCATCTAATGCCATGCCAAGTGATAATTTCATTAATCATAATGGCACTGCATAGCAAGTATATGACAGGAAGTTACCATTCTTCAGTTATGAGCTGCTCAATACCAGAATCCCGTTTTGGAGAGTAGTTTCTTGGGATCACTCTTGTTATCAGAGTCCTGGCTGAAAACACATGACACATTCAAATGGAGCAATTGAAGGGGATTTAATAAAGGGATACAATTTGAGCAAGGTTAAGGAAAACCAACAAGAGATGTTGAAGTATCCCAAGGCTAGCAACAGTGGGGAGCCATTACAGCCTGAAGAGGCTGGAGAGAACAATTTTCAAAATCTAAAGAAGCAGATATTGCTATCAGATGGAGTCATTCACTGTGATGTTAGGTCTTTGGTAGAAGAATTCAGCTAATCCAATGCAAGCTAGCAGAGAGAGAACAAGGAGAATAAATATTTCAAATTCCCTCTTTTCCCATCCTCCAACCTGCTACCAATACCTCCCAATAGCCAAAACAACCAAAAGAAAGTGGCATTGGGAACAGCCTACTTTGGTGGGGAGGAATATTTTATCACTGACATTGTCTAGACTTGCCAGTGCATGGTGATAATAAAAAGCAGTTAGTTACTATTATTTTCATATTACTTTAAGATTCAGTACAGACAGTGCACTCCCTTTTGCCTGCAGCAAGGATGGACCACTCCCATCCACACCCCTTGGCACAACATTGGTCAGAGCTAGAGGGAAAGAAAGCTTGCTAGGTCATAGAGCAGAGTGAAGAAGGAAAGAGATTGGATCTGAAAAGGCAAATAGAAAACCCCCAGCCCACTTGTATGTAAACATGGGTATATTAAATATGAGTCTGTCTCAGTAGTCTATGCAAAGAGTTGGCAGACTATATTCAGTGAGCCAAACTGCTTATTTTTATATAGCCTACAAACTAAGAATGGTATTAATATTCTTTAATGGCTGGAAAAAATTAAAAGAGGAAGAATGTTTTATGACAAGAGAAAATTATAAATTTGAATTATGAAATTCAAATTTCATTATCTGTAAATAAATTTTATTGGATAACAGCTATACTCATTCATTTACATATGGCTCTTTTTGCTCTCCAACAGCAAAGTTGAATAGTTGTGACAAATATTGTATGGACTGCAAAGTCTAAAATAGTTACTATCTGGCCCTTTTACAAAAAATATTTATTGACCTCTGGTCTATTTGTACTATCACCCTGCTTTACTACTGTGATTTTGTACTATATTCTCAAATATGTAAGGGCAAGTCCCCTTCCTTTACCCTCCTTTTTTTTTTAAAAGTCGGTTAGTTATTCATAGTCATTATTTCCTCCACATATATTTAGCATTAGATTTATTGAGTTTCTCTAATAAAAAATAGGAGTTTGGTAGCGTAGTGGCTAAGGCACTTGACTGCTAACCAGAAGGCTGGTGGTTTAAACCCCCCAGCCACTCCTCGGAAGGAAGATGGGGCACTCTACTTCCATAGTGATACTGCCTCAGAAACCCAAGGAGGGGTCGCTATGAGTCGGGTCCAACTCAACAGCACATAAAAACAACAACAAATAAAAAACAAATCAAATTAAAAACTAGAATTATTATTGGGCTTGCATTGAATTTATAGAATTTTGGGGAAAAATTCACGTCTTTTAATTTTAAGTGATATAAAACCATGAAATATCTTTTAATTCCTGTCATCCTCTGTTGACTTATAATAGAGTTTCTCCATCATAATAGTGAAAATAAGCCTGCTATATGCCAGGTACTATGATAAGTGCTTTAATGTATTAACTCATTTAATCCTTATAGTCTTATAAGATACTTATAATTATCATTCATATTATATAGATGAAGAAAGTGAGGTATTGTGAGGATGAATAATTTTCCACAATCACAAAGCTGTAAAAGCAATCTAACACCACATTCTTTGCTCTTATCAATATGCAATGTTGACCCTCAATAAAGGTCTGGAATATTCTTATTTTTTATTCTATTTTCTATTCGTTATTACTGGTTTAAATAAATATTACAGTTTGTGTAGGCTGAATTTTATATAGCTGATTTTTTTTTTCTTATACTTTGCTGTTTTGATTCTGTTGGGTTTCTAGGTAGATTATTATCTCCAAATAATTCATCTCTTTCAGATTCATCTCTCTTCTTACACTCACTTCTTTTTCTTTCTATAGAAGTTGACCAGGATCTTCAATGCTATATTAAACAGTACTAGTAATAGTAGGCATCCTCATAGTGTTCCAGATCTTAGTGATTTATCCATTTAAAATATTTGCCATCTTACAGGAAGAGTTAGGAAAGAAGGCGGAATGGAAATGAGAAACACAGGAAGTGGGATGATTGGTGTTATATTGAGGGAACTGCAATCAATGACATGAAACATGTTTATGGATTGTTGAATGGAAAACCAATATGCTCTGTAAACTTTCAGCAAATCACAATGAAAGTTAAAAATAATAATATTTGCCATATTAATCCTGTATTTTACTTGTACTGTACTATTTTTTTGTTTTTCTCCCCTCCCTTCTTCTTTCTTGATTTTCATCAGATGGATTGAATTTTCTTCTTCTGATTTCAAAATTACCCATTTTATTGTTCATCTTCTTGTACCAGTTGCACTAAACCACATAGTTATTTAATTCTATTGATTTGTTTAATATATCACCATCTCTATCTTCCCTCTAACAAGACAAGAATTTATACATATTCTCATGTGTCTTTGTTTTTACAAATCATTCCTTGCCTTCCTCATTTTTTAAAATATCATTTTGAATTTTTATTTTGTTTCTAGCCTCTTTTTTTTAAGAAAGTAATTAACTTAATTAAGTCATTTGATCAATACTACTTTCAATTATCCTTTAAGATCTTCTGAATTTGTTTCTATTATTGTTTATTTTCTCCAAAAAAAAAAAATTGTTTTTTAAAAGTGTTTATGAGGACAGATTTCTGGAGCTTAATATTCCTACCCATAACCAAAACCAAACTTGTTGCTATCAAGTCATTCTGACTCATAACAACCCTAAGGATGGAGAAGGACTGTCCCATAGGATATCTAAGCCTATAAATCTGTACAGAAGTAAACTGCCACATCTTTCTCCCATGGAGCCACTGATGGATTTGAACTGACTTTTCGGTTAGCAGACAAGCGTTTAACCACTGTGCCACCAGGGCTCCTTCAAATGCCTACAGATATCTTGATTACTCCCTCACATTTATATAACAATTTGGTAATTTACAAAAATTCTATATTCAGTGTTCGTTTCTTGCAATACTTAAAAATATTACAGAGAGCATCTAGGAGTCCTAATGAAAAATCTGATGTCAAATTGAAAAAGTTTCTTTGCTCTTGAAATTTTTCTGTATCTTTGACAGTCTTAAATGTCACTAACATATATCTTATTGGCTTTTGCTTATCTTTCTTGTTTGACCTTTAGTTAGACCTTTCAGTTGCAGATCTTTCATCTTTCATTAACTTGAAAATTTTATGTCTTCTCTAAATATTTCTTCCTCTTCTTCTTTTTTTTTTTTTCCTCCTTCTGGGACTCCTGCTATCATTTCTACCTTATCCTCCATTTTTCTAACCTCCTTACTTCCATTTAGGAGACTTTTTCAATATGATCTTTCAGGTCACTGGATAATTAATTATATCCATTTTATCACTTATCCCAGGGATAGGCAAACTTTCTGTACAGAGCCAGACAGTAAATATTTCTGACTTTAATTACCACATGGTCTCTGCTATGCTATTCAACTCTGCCATTATAAGACAAAAATAATCATAGATCATATGTAAATGAAAGGATGTGGCTGTGTTCTAATAAAGCTTTATTATAAAAATAGGTACAGATTGAATTTGGCCCTTGAGCTGTGGTTTACTGACATCTGATTTATTCCAATATAGTTTTCTTTATTATAACTATTATATATTTTATTCCTAACATTTTCACTTGGGTTTTTTTTTTAAAAATAATTTCTTACTCTTGATTTATTGCTAATATGGTTTATCATTCTTATTTTACAGTTTTGATCTGTCTGTCCCAATAACTCTGCTTCACATGCCATCTTATACTTTACTATCTTTCTTTTAGTTATTATACTCATCATTTTTCTAGTTATTTTTCTTGTGAGCTCATGTTCTCCTGGGATAAGCTATTCCATTGTTAGTGTGTAATGAGGAAGCTCCTAAGAGTAGGGTCCCCAATCTGTGACAGGCTACAGTTCAACTAGGACCAACAGATGTCAAAGGGAGGAAATGGGAAGATTAACTATATTATCTTCCTCTCTTCTCATCTTTTAAACTTCTAGTGATGTATCACCTTGGCCAAGTCCAACTGGAAGCTAAAGGGCTAGGGAATCCAGGTGATGCAGTTCATGAAGGTCATATTCTCATGCAAAATAAGATAGACAATGGAAGTCAGTAAGTCTGAAGTGCAGATAAAGCAAAACAAGCACACATGGTAAATAAATAATGGAAAGAAGGTCCAAAATCTGGATATAAGAAACTCTAACATTTAGAAATCAGGTAAAGGAGGAAGAGGAAACTAAAAAAGAGACTGAGAAAGAGTGATCATGATAAACCAAATCAAACCCACTGCCATCAAGTCAATTCCAACTCATAGTGACCCTACAGGACAGATTAAAACTGCCTCATAAGGTTTCCAACACTGTAAGTCTTTATGGAAGCAGTCTACCTCATCTTTCTCCCACAGAACTGCAGGTGGGTTCAAATCACTGACCTTCTGGTTAGCAGCTGAATGCTTTAACCACTGTAGTATCAGAACTCCTAATGATCATGATAGGTAAAAGAAAAGGAATGTAATAACGTGGAAATTTAGGAAAGAATATTTCAAGAAAGAGGAAGTCATCAATTATACCTAATTATACTGAGCTATTGATTACGTTGGATATTTTGCTGTTGTTATTTAGCTACTTAATCCCATTTTTATGTTTAGAAATTACTATCTTTTTGAGTCTTCGTGGGAAGCTACCTTCCACTAAAGAGGCCAAAATTTCAGACTATCGCTTTCCAGTCCTTTCTTGAAACAAAGACGTAGGCTCATGACCTAGGCCTGATCAACCAGCTATACTCACTTAGTCTCCAAATCAGGAATTAGTGACATGAAGAAGCAGAAAGAGTAAAGATTCTGTTCTAGTGGCAGTGGCAGTAACATCAACAGCACCTAGTTTTCAGTCATGACAGTGGTGTCAGCAATGTCAGCAGTAGTGTCCAGAATCCCGCTGCAGTGTCCAAATTCCAGCTGCCTTAAAAAAAAAAACAAAAAAAAACCCATTGCCATAGAGTCAATTCTGACTCGTAGTGATCCTGTAGGACAGAGTTGAATTGCCCCATAG
>NW_006921739.1:2792479-2799120 GCF_000298275.1 Orycteropus afer afer | reverse complement strand
TCTTGTGTTTGCAAGTACCCCAATTAATACAACAATCTAAGAAAAAAATTGTTGTTGTTGTCGTTGTTGTTGTTGTTATGTGCCATCAAGTCAGACCCGACTCATAGTGACCCCTCCTTGGGTTTCCGAGGCAGTATCACTACAGAAGTAGATTGCCCCATCTTCCTTCTGAAAAAAATTATGAACATTTTATTTTAGCACATGGAGGTCATTGGTAAATTTAACAAGAACCATGTAATTTCATTAGTAGGGCCATAAACAATATTGGGTTGCTTAAGGAAAGAGTAGACCATGAAGAAATAAAGAGAGAGATTCAGACAACTCAACTGACAAGTTTGGCTCTGAAGGGGGAAAATAGGGTGATAAGTAGATAATAAACTAAGATCAAGGTAGGATTTTTGAAAGGGAGAAACTTGGCTATATTACAATACTGAACAGAAAGACCTAGTAAGATAGAGAGGTTGGAGACATAGTCAAGGGAGGAATCTAAGTGAAACTACTCAGTCAAACAACTGAACATGCATATTCTAACTCCACTTCCTAAGTTATGCCTAACTGGGGAGCCATTTCTTTTAAAATGGATTATGAGCAGAATGTCCCTTTATATATGATCACCGTAGAAAACTCATTAAATTTTGTAATGAAAGACACTGAAATGAATTTTGATAATGTTGAATTATTGATGCAGTTTTCTTCCCAAAGCAATGAAGTTGGATGGTATTTGAAATTAGATTAGTTAGGAGTTGTCTATCAGATCATAAATCATCTGTTACTTTTCAGTATTTTTACAGACTAATTTAGAGAACTTTTATACCAATACTTAGAGTATCTGAATGTCATATATGTTGAAGTGCTTTATATCAATCAAAATTAAAACTAAATAACTTTTCTTTAAGGAATCCCCTTTGTCGCCCCAAGATCTGCATGTGATGTTGATATTTATGAATATGGAAATATTTTCTACAAATGTCTCTGCTTTCTGTAGAATATTGGACATAAAATTAGAATGATCAAAGCTTTGTAGGGAATCAGTCTGTTGTTCAATTGAAACTGGATAGCAATGGTTAAACTTGTCATTGTTGTTTGTTGTTGTTATGTGCCATCGAGTTGGACCTGACTCATAGCAACCCCTCCCTGGGTTTCTGAGGTGGTATCACTATGGAAGCAGATTGCCCAACCTTCCTTCCGAGAGTGACTGGTGGGTTTGAACCACCCGCCATCTGGTTAGCAGTCAAGTGCCTTAGGCACTACACTACCAGAGCTCCTAAACTGGTCATTAGGGAAAGTGTATCCTAATACAATTATTTCTGAAAACTACTATAGTAAAAATTATGTAAGTGAAAGTTATATAGTCTCTAAATACTAGCATTTTCCCTAGGATATTTTCAACCAGGGGGAAGGACATCTTTCCATTGGTCTTTTTTCTTTTTTTTTCCAATCATGGCACCATAGTGTTTCTTGGCTTATCTTTAAAGACTGCTGGCTTTTTCCACAGAGAAAAATATTTATTCTAGGATTTCTAACATTGTGCAACTGCCTGATTTTCCTAAACAATGTTTTTTTTTTTTTTTTTTTTTTTTTTTTTTGATGTGGTCAAGGAGTTAAAGAATTCCTGGCATATTCAGTCTGTAATTTCAATGTTCTTTTTGAGATCATGTGATTATCACTGAAGGACAGTGGCGGGGGTGGGATGGGGGTGGCTCACAGTTGTCTGATGTGAATTTCCTTCCACACAAATGAGTGCTTTGAGACCAAACACTGTAGTTGCACATCTGTAGTAAATGAGTCTACCATGCTGTTTTCATTGAGTTTGACTTCTGTATAAGCATAGTACCTCAATCGTTAATAAAAAGAGAAAACAACTTTTCCTTGCAAAGATCATAAATCCATTTGTCGTCAAAATGAAGGCTTACCAGTCTTTTTATTTTTTATTGCTGCAGTTAATAAAACTGGTTGTTAGAAGGGAGGGAAAGAAACAAAAATTACCCTTGGAACAAATCTGAGCTTTTCAACCTTGACTTTGCAGTTCACCAGGTAAACACAGAATAAAGTGTTGTCTAAAAGGAGATGCTTTTCCTAAAAGAACATTGAAAATCTTGTTTTCCATTTGTGGATTATGTCTAGTATAAAAAGGAAAACTACACTTCATCAGCCCTCTGGTAATGCAGGCAAAGAATAGCAGTACCAACATAGAATCCTCTATTAGGAACACCAACAGCCCTGCCACCCTTCTAGACCCTATCTTCTCTAGTCTATGACAAGTCACACTGAAGAAACTTTGGTTTTTAAGAAGATACATTCTCTTTCTTCACAGCATTTTAAGGAAAGAAACATGCTTGCATCGGCCAGATCGACATTCAGCAAATCTTGTCAATTCTTAATTATTAAGGGGCTGATTATCTAGCTGTCCTGGATGCTACTTTCTCCCTCTGCTCCTTCCTACTGCATGTTTTGACCCATTTTCTGCTCATTAGGAAGTCTTCCAGAGGAGCCAAAACGCAGTCTCTTTTGCTGCTTATTAGCAACAAAATGAAAGATTTGCTTAAAGATGTAACTTTCCTAGTTAAATCTTAAATAACTCCCAATCAGATAAAGTTCTATTTGTTGAGTGGTGCTCCTTCATGATCTAGCCTGGTTATACATTTCAAGTTTTATATTCTGTCTTTCTCCTCATTTACACTGAGGATTTCAAGCATAATAAGTGATGTTGTTAGTTGCCATCTAGTGGATTCATTTCTGACTCATGGCTAATAACTTACAATTATTGAATACTTACTCGTGAAGTAGGTACTACTATTATCCCCAGTTTACAGAAGAAGCTGAGACTCAGCAATTAAGTAACTTGCCCAAGGCCACACAGACAAGTAATAGAAAAAAGTAATTGAAAACCAGGAAGTGTGGTGCCAGAACCCATGTTCTTAACCACTATGGAAAACTTCTTCAAGTACACCTAGTTACTTAAGCATCCCCCAAATTTTTTTTTTCATTTCCCTCACTTTCCTGCCTTTTGGATATAATTTATTTCCTCTGCTGGGAAACTTTTCCGTATTTCCCTCTGACTTTATAATGAACAATTTCTTGATCTTTCAGGACTTAATTAATTGTCACCTCTTTCATGCATTCTTCCTTGTCAGAGTTAAATGTGTCTTCTCTCGACTTCTCCACACCTTGAGCATCACCTCTGTCAGAGTATGAACCATATGGGTGGTGATTATTTTGTTTTCATGTCTTTCTTCCTCCAAGAAACCATAAATTCCTGTAAAAGAAGGATTGTGTTTTATTCATATTTGTATTCCCACACTTTGGCACAGTGCCAGATCCACAAGAGAAACCCAATAATTACTTGAGGAATGAATATGTTTTGCATAGGAACTATAAAACTTTGGAGACCTGAATTTAAAATTAAAATATGTTGGCTATTTAATGTCTTCAGAATAATCTATAAAATGAATACAATAATACATAATTCATATGCTTTTTACAAGAATTGTGAGATTATATGTCAAGCTCTTAGCACAGTATGTGCATTTAGTGAGTGATTATCATCTTTCCATGCTAATAAATATTCATGGATAAGCTAATATTTATACAGTCTACAGATACTTGTTTAGTGCCTAACATGAGCCAGGATTTAGGAATATAACAGTGAACAAGATGGACAAAGAATTGCCTTTCTTAAACATACCTTCTATTATATTGAACAATAACAAATCACTGATATTTGGTATTTTTAACCTAAAAAAAATCTCAGTTTCATACAGATCAACTTAATATTTGGCTAATAGAGTATAAATGAATAAATAAAGCACATCATTCCAAATTTTAGTAAGTGCTATGAAGGAAAAATAAATAGATATATGCTATAGAGCATAATGATAGAAACAGGTTCTAGATGGAGGTAATACTTGAATTGAGAACTGAAGGTGAGATTGAGCCAGGTATATAAGGAACTGGGGGAGAACATGCTACATAGAAGGAACCAAATGGAAAAAAACCTACAGTCAGGAAAGATTTGGCATGTTCTAAGTATTGGAGGATTAAATAAGATAGTGTGGATAGGACCAAATAAAATATTTGTTATTTTTGAAATAAAAGAATGAACATATGTTTCATCATAGTGGTATAAGCCTAAGCATGTCTAAGAGCCAAAGTATAGATAAAATGACTTTTTTTCTGTTAGTCTTATCATTATGTATTGAGATCTGAGTAAAACCAATTTCACAGGGTACCCTAATTTTGTCCAATATTGTAGTGGCATTTGCAGTGTCCATTTTGCAGGATTGCTAAACCAACAATTATTCTAAGAGAACTGTATAAATAATTTTTAGGATGTCATATAGTATTGAAATGCCTGTATTCATTAAGGCTGAGCAAGAGATTAGTTTTGTGTACTCTTGAGAAGGGACCTAAGTCAAGCAGACCTTTCTTCACTACCCTAACATTTGACTCAGCCCAGCTCCTGATTCCATAAGCTATAATACATTTAGAGATTCAAAACTAGCTACCTTCTGATTTTAGTATGCAGCTCATTAATAAACTTTATTTCTAGCAGTTAACCACATTACTTGTGACTGGCACTACAGAAATATATTATGAATGGTATTGTATTACATAAATAAATTATAGCCTTACATATAATCACTTAATAATTACTCTAAAACCAAAACCAAACTCACTGCCAGCGAGTTGACAGCTCATAGGAAACCCCACTGGGTTTCCAAGACTATAAATCTTTATGGAAGTAGATTGCTTCATCTTCCTTCCATGAAGCTACTGCAGGGGTTTGAGCCAGTGACCTTCTGGTTAGCAGACAAATACCTTATCCACTATGCCACCAGAGCTACTTTAATAATTACTAGCTCCTTAAAAAAAATATAAGAAATAAAAGAAAAAAAAATCTGTTTAAAAATATGTGAGCTAATAATTATTAGGTATTGTAAAGCTAGCAAGCTAATGACTTGTAAAATTAATTCTTTATTATAAGCAAATGAAAATATTTCAGTAGAAATTTCTCATTTTATATGGTTTATAAAATATTTAGTTTGCTGGCTAAACAATACTTATATTGCCTAATAATGCAAAAACATTTCTGGACATAAAATTTATTTTGTTTGTAGTACAGAAAGGAAATTAATTTCAATTACTATATTCTCACATAATTAATAACTATGTAAACATAACACCATGTACACAGAGGGTACTTGGCAGTAGAGAAAGAAAAAAAACATTTTCTAGAAAATTTTAAATGTAGTACTTTAAAGAAAAATAACACCTACTTTTAAATTCAGTGGCATTTTAAATTTATCACTCTTATTGAGAAATCAATGAAATTAACCTTATAAATATTTATAAAAATGGCCTAAGTAATCTTAACCATAGCATTCTTTAGAATGTGGAATTTTTGTTGTTACCCAGATTTAACAATTTGTATTTCTTGTTATTGTTGCTGGTTGCCATCCACTTGATTCCTACTCAGGATAACCCCATGTATTACAAAGTAAAACTGCTCTGTGTGGTGTTCTTGGCTGTAATCTTAATAGAAGCAGGTCACCAGACCTATGGTACTCCTAAGTGTATTCAAACTGGCAACCTTTAGGTTAGCAGTCAAGCACAAACCATTTGTGCCACTTAGGGATCATTTTTTATTTCTTAATATTTTCATGTCAATCCTTACCCAAAAAAGGCAGCTAAACCAATGGAGAAAAAAATAGAGTGATATTCTCTTTGGTATATTTCACTACTATATACACACCAGTCATCATGGTTCTAAAATCTCTCTCTGTGTCTGTATTCTACATGTGCAGATAGCCCCATTTTCCTTCCCACATATTTCCATACTATTCCAGAATGAGGACAGACTCATACTTAAACAACTCTTTCATTTTCCCACGGACAAGTGAAAATAAAAGGCAACTCTCTCTTCTTTTCTCAACTGACATCAAATTAATAAAATAACACAACTATAAATTCAAAACTCAAGTTATAATATTGAAGGATTCTATGGGGAAAATATTGAATGATGCAGGAAGCATCAAAACAAGATGGAAAGAATACAGAGTTATTATGCCAAAAAGAATTGATTGATGTTCAATCATTTCAAGCAGTAGCATATGATCAAGAACAAATGGTACTGAAGGAAGAAGCCCAAGCTACGCTGAAGGAATTGGCAAAAAAACAAAGCTCCAAGAATTGATGGTCTACCCACTGGGATGTTTCAACAAATGGCTGCAATGCTGGAAGCACTTACTTGTTTATGCCAAGAAATTTGAAAGACAGCTAACTGACCAACCAACTGAAAAAGATCAATATATGTGCCCATTCCAAAGAAAGGTGATCCCACAGAATGTAGAAATTATAGAACAATTTCACTAATATCACACACAAGTAAAATTTTGCTGATTGTAATTCAAAAATGGTTACAACATTACATTGACAGGGAATGGCCCAAAATTCAAGCTGGATTCAGAAGAGGAAGTGGAATAAGGGATAGCATTGCTAATATCAGATGGATCTTGGCTGAAAGCAAATACCAGAAAGATGTTTACTTGTGTTTTATTGACTATGCAAAGGCCTTTGACTGTGTAGATCATAACAAATTATGGATAACATTGCAAAGAAGGGGAATTCCAGAACACTTAATT
>NW_006921739.1:2788875-2790698 GCF_000298275.1 Orycteropus afer afer | reverse complement strand
TTTTTTTTTTCTTGCTGGAGAACAAAGGTCTTAAAACTGCCTAGAATTATAAGTGAAGTGGGATGAAGCAGTACTATTTTACAATTACATTATCTTCAGGGATCTTAAAGTCATTAAGGACAATTGGTCATATGATGTCATCTCTCTCTAAGGTTTGTAACTCCTGTAATAGCCAGAGAAAGGTGATCACTACCTTCCAAAATAACTTACTACTTTTTTTTATTAATAATTCTTGTTTTTTGTTTTCTTTTTTCAAGGTATAACAATACCCACAGCTTTTTTTTTTTTTTTTAATTGTGGTGAAAATATACAGGAGAACATACACCCACCCGTTCAACATTTGCTACATGTACAATTCTTTGACATTCATTATTTCTTCACATTGTGTCACCATTCTCACTGGCTCTACCCAGACTGTTTCACCACCGTTGGCTTAGACTCACCATCCCCTAAACTTCTCATCTATGCTTTCCAGTTACTGGTATCACTTTGATCTCATATAGATAATTCTTTAAAAGAGCACCATGTTCATGGCACATATTCTTCACTAATTTAGCTAAACTGTTGGTTAGTTTAAAGATGACTTCAGGGAATAATTTTGGTTTGTACTTTGAAGATTTTCTCAGAGTGATAAAGAGATTCCTCCAGTCTCAATAGGTCCAGTATGACTGGATTCTGTAAGAATTTAAAATTCTGCTCCACATTTTTCTTTTAATAATTCTTATATTAATCCGTAAGCTCTGGTAGCATAGGGCCTAAGGCACTTGACTGCTAACCAGAAGGCTGGCGGTTCAAACCCACCAGCCACTCCTCGGAAGGAAGGTTGGGCAATCCTACTTCCGTAGCGATACTGCCTCAGAAACCCAAGGAGGGGTTGCTATGAGTCGGGGCCGACTCGACGGCACATAACAACAACACCAACAACGTATTAATCTATATTCTGAAACTAAACTTTTTAATTAATTAAACTCTGGAGTTATTTTGTTTGTCTAAGGCTTTCCCCCCTCGCCGTTCTTGCTTATGTGACCTTCCTCCCTTCTTTTATCTATCACCTTATAAAATCTACTTTCTCTGAGGGCTACTGGTTTCTTTTGATCTTTTATTGATTTTTGTTGAGAAAGATGGGGGACCTATTCATCAGACCTTTGTTTTTAAAACTTTTCTGTCCTATAATATCATATTTCCATTAAAGACCCAGCATTGGTAAAACATCTGTGTATTCTCAGAACATTTTTGAAATCTCATATCCCAAAATCTAAGATGACTTTGACATCTTTCCTTTCTTTTGCATTGATTAGCTCTAAGATGGCACCATCTCAAGACCTCAGGTACGCTATGTATCAGACAAACTATCCAAAGTTACAGAACAAAACAGGTCACATATCAAAACAAATCAATATTAAACACATAGTAAGAAGCAAGGGGAAAGAGATGGGGTAAGTTAATACACTTAGAGTATGGAACATGCAAGAACCACACCATCTGAATCCTAAGTTATACAATGTAAACATGTCTTATCTCTCTCTGCTTCAACAGCCTCCCCCGGTGATAGTGTGATTTATTGGAACCAACTTGAATTTTGAGCAAGAGCTCTAAAAGCAGGAGATTCCTGGGAACAATGTCATATAGTTTGTCTATTAGAGAGACACCAGGAAAAGTACACGTGGCCACAAACATAGCTCAACAGTTACTTTGATGAAAGATAATGATTTTATCTGTCCAAGGACATATGGGGCCAGAGAGATATTAACTGAAAGTGGCCTATTTAACACCTCATGAATATTGAGAGTTTCATATGCCTGATGAATCTAAATATCATGAAT
>NW_006921739.1:2786667-2787915 GCF_000298275.1 Orycteropus afer afer | reverse complement strand
GTATCACTATGGAAGTAGATTGCCCCATCTTCCTTCCGAGGAGTGGTTGGTGGATTTGAACCGCCAGCCTTCTGGTTAGCTAGTCAAGTGCCTTAGCCACTATGCTACCAGAGCTCCCTTAGAACCTTAATGTATATGCCAAATAAAAACAAAACTTCCCTGGAAAAACAACTGGAAAGAAACTTAACAAGGAAGATCTAAGCCACACAATCAACAGAATGCTCTGCCCAACAACAGCAAAATATGCATTCCTTTCCAGTGCACATGGAATTTTCTCCAGAATACACCATATGTTAGGCCGCAAAGCAAGCTTCAATAAATATAAAAACATCAAAATACTACAAAGCAACTTCTTAGGTCATAATGCTATAAAATTAGAAATCAACAACAGGAAGACCAAGAGGGAGAAAAAATCAAATACATTTAAAGTGAATAACACCCTGCTTAAAAAGTACTGAGTGAAAGAGGAAATAAATTTAAAATAAAAAAAAATCCTTGAATCAAACGAGAATGGAAACATAACATATATAGGACACAGCAAAAGTGATGCTTAGAGGATAATTTATAGCAATAGACACACACATCAAAGAAGAAAAAGAGAATCAAAATCAATACCTTAACCCAACATCTCCACAATTAGAAAAAGAACAGCAAAAAAAGCCTGCAGTCAACAAGAAAAAAGGAAGTAATAAAGATTTGAGCATAAATTAATGAGTCAGAAAACAGAAAAACAATAGAAAGAATTAGAAAACTTGAAGTTGGTTCTTTGAAAGGATTAATGAAATTGACAAACCACTGACAAATTAAACAAAGGGAAAGAAGCAAATAACATGAATAAGAAATTAAATAGGCAATGTCACAACAGAACCAACTGAAATTGAAAGGATAATAACAGAACACTATGAAGAACTGTACTCTAATAAATTTGAAAACCTAGAAGAAATTGACATATTTCTAGAAACATACTACCTACCCAAATTAATACAATCTGAGGTAGAAAATTTCAATAGATCCATTACAAAAGAAAAAAATGAACAAGTCATAAAAGAATTCCCCCACATGAAAGTGCTGGTCCAAACAGCTTCACTGGTGAATGCTACCAAACATTCAAAGAGCTGACACAAATTCTCCTCAAACTTTTCCAGAACATAGAAAAGGATAAAATACTAGCCGACTCATTCTATGAGGCAAGCATAGCCCTGATTCAAAGCCAGACAAAGATACCACTAAAAGAGAAAATTATGGACC
>NW_006921739.1:2785039-2786255 GCF_000298275.1 Orycteropus afer afer | reverse complement strand
AGCCACTCCTCGGAAGGAAGGTTGGGCAATCCTACTTCCGTAGTGATACTGCCTCGGAAACCCAAGGAGGGGTCGCTATGAGTCGGGGTCGACTCGACGGCACATAACAATAACAACAACAACAACAATCTACTACATAAATAAAACAAAGGAAAAGAACCACATGATTATATAAATAGGCACAGAAAAGACTTTTGGCAAAATCCAACACCCATTCTTTGTAAAAATGCTCAGCAAAATACAAATAGAAAGGAAATTCCTCAGCATAATTAAGGGCATATACACAAACCAATGGCCGATATTATTCTCAATGGAGAGAGACTGCAAGCATTCCCCTTCCACACAGAAATAAGGCAAGGATACCTTTTATCACCATTCCTATTCAATATTATATTAGAAGTCCTAGCCAAAACAATAAGACAAGAAGGGAAAATAAAAAGCATCCAAATTGGCAAAGAAGTAAATCTTAATTTGCAGAAGATATAATTCTTTACATAGAATATCCTAGAAGACTCAACAAGAAAACTAATGGAACTAATAGAAGGCTTCAGCAAAATCACAGAGTACAAGATCAACATACAAAAATCAATAGGATTCCTCTATACAAAGAGAATTCTGAAAATGAAATCAGGAAAACAGTAACATTTTTAATGTTGTTGTTCTTGTTAGGCGCCGTCGAGTCTTCCTGATTCATAGCAACCTTATGCAAAGCAGAACAAAACACTGCCTGGTCCTGTGCCAGCTTCACAATTCTTGTTATACCCAAGCCCATCGTTGGAACCACTGTCAATCCTTCTCACTGAGGGCCTTCACCTTCTTCATTGACCCTCCACTTTACCAAGCATGATATCCTTCACCAGGGAATTGTTCCTTCTGACAACATGAACAAAGTAGGTGAGACGAAGTCTGGCCATTCTCACTTCCAAGGAAGATTCCAGCTCCACTTCTTCCAGGACAGATTTGTTAGTCCTTTTAGCAGACCATGGTACTCTTAGCATTCTTCTCCAACACCGCAACTCAAAAGCATCAACTCTTCTTCGGTCTTCCTTATTCATTGTCCACCTCTCACATGCATAAGAGGCTTTTGAAATCATGGGTTGGGTTAGGCATATCTTCGTCTTCAAGGAGACATCTTTGTTCTTCATCACTTGAAAGAGGTCTTTTGCAGAAGATTTCCCCAATGCAATGCACCATCTGATGTCTTTTTTTTTTTTTT
>NW_006921739.1:2764542-2767654 GCF_000298275.1 Orycteropus afer afer | reverse complement strand
CTTTCTCTTCACCTTCTCTGTTTGTTCCCCAGCCACCATGCACAGTCTGTGCCGTCCCTGGCTAGCAGGGTGATTTTTAGGTTAATTTTTAGGTCCTACTACCACTCGGGAATGTCCAAGCTGTTTGTGCCACCAGGGGTGCTCAGGTCCCTGCCAGACTGTAGCTCTGTATATCTCCTTTTTTTGTATTTTCACACAAATTCTTCTAACTGGGGTTTAGTCTACTTCTGTATCCTTCCCTTCAAGGCTCAGGGGTCCAAGATTATCTTCTGTGTCTGTGTCAATTGGTTTCCCTTTTCTTAGTTGAAGAGGGTCTGTGCAGTCCTTCTGCCTAGTCCGCCATCTTGCAGGAACTCCCCATCGTCTGATGTCTTGACTTCTGCTTCCATTGGTGTTGATTGTAGAACCAAGTAGCACGAAGTCCGTGACAGCTTCAGTCTTTTCTCCATCCATCATGAATCTGTTTATTGGACCAGTTGTGAGGATTTTTGTTTTCTTTATGTTGAGGTGTAATCCATACTGCAGACTGTAGTCTTTAATCTTCATCAGTAAATGCTTCAAGACATCCTCACTTTCAGCCAGGAAAGTTATGTCATCTGAGTATCACAGGTTGGTAATGAGTCTTCCTCCAATCCTGATGTCACGTTCTTTTTCAGGTAAGCCAGCTTCTCAGATTATTTGCTTATCATATAAATTGAATAAGTATGGTGGAAGGATACAACCTTGATGCTCTCCCTTCTTGATTTTGAACCATCCAGTACCCCCTTGTTCTGTTTGAACGACAGCTTCCTACTCTATGTACAGGTTCCTCATGAATACAATCAAGTGTTATGGAATTCCCATTCTTCTCAATGTTACCTATAATTTGTTATGGTCCACAAAATAGAATGCTTTCATATAGTAAATAAAACATAAGTAAACATCTGCTCTGGTTACCTACTACCACTCTGACAAGAATATATACTACACATGGCATGGCCTTAACAAAGAGGAGTTTATTCTCTTACAGTTTGGAGGCTTTAAGTCTGAGTTCCAAGTGCCAGGCTCTAGGGACTAGGTGAAAGCCCCTCAGCCTTGAGCTTCAGCTCTGCCTTCAGCTCCCAGGCAACTGAAACTTGAGGTTTTTCTTCACTCAGACAGCTGCTGGCTGCTGAGGCTGCCAAAGCCAAGGTTGACAAGTAAAAAGGCACAGTTCCAAATTTACCAAACCACACAGCAGGCCATTAATTCAAGTCCATTGTAAATCCCAGTGTCAGCAGAGCATGGAAGGCTGATGAACAATGACATACCTACATGCAGGGTCCAAGCGTGCCGTAACTAGAGACTATCCCCAAGGCTACTCCTTATTTACAGGAAACAGACCACACACTCAATGCAGCTACTCAGCTGTTCACAGTAGATTCCACCATAGAGCTGATTACTAGTCTCATCATGGGGAATACACATTCAGCTGCCCAGCCACTCAACCAGGCCTAGCCAAGTTGACACAGGAACTTAACTGCCACAATTCCACCCCTTGTCAAGTTGGCACCTGTACAGATCTTCAATGGATGACATCTGTACAGATCTCTCTCACTGGGTGGCTCCAGTCCCCTAGTTCCTTTAAGTGGAGACTTCACCCCTTGGCCTGCTGGGCCCCATTCCTCTTCCTCTTGGGCATGGCAGCCCTGGCCCCTCACTCTTGGGCAGTGGCTATGACTCCATCCCACTAGCTCACATGAATGAGCAGCCCCACACTCCAGAACCAAGTTGGTGAAGGTCTAACTCTTTGAAATCTAGGGGGCTGTGGTGGTTCCACCCCCAAAGGCCATGGTCCTACCCTTTGAGGCAGCTCTGCTTCCTGTTTCCTTAGTCTCTCCACTTCTGACTATTAATATCAAAGGCAACCCACTCCACAGGAAATCTTCCTGCCCCAGAATCACTCAGCTCCCTTGCTCCATGGGCTGGCCAACCTGTTATTCCATTTCATGCCAATATTTCCTACCAATTAATGCCTGAAGGCAACCCACTCTGCCAGGAAGCTGCCTGCACAATGGCTTCCAGATTTCTCCTTCATGGGCTGATAAGGCTGTCGCTGTCTCATGCCTGTTCTCTCAGCTCTGCTCCTCCCGGCTTTCATGTCAGTCTCTTGACTCTGCTGCTGCCGTCTCTCATGCCACATACCGGAGTCTCTCTGCCAGGGTCTCGGGTCAAGGACTCACTCTACTCCTGTTTGTTAAGGCCATCCCATTTGTGGTATATTCTTGTCAGAGTGGCACTAGGGAACCAGAACAACATCTTTCTGGTATTCTTTGCTTCCAGCTATGATATCCTTCATTCCATGTCCTCTCCTGAATCCAGCTTGCATTTCTGGAAGCTCTCTGTCAATCTACTGCTACAACCATTTTTGAATTATCTTTAGCAAGATTTAACTTGAATGTGATATTAATGATGTTACTTGATCATTTCCACATTCTGAGGAATCACCTTTCTTTGGAATGGGTACAAATATGGATTTTTCCAAAGTCAGTTGGCCAGGTAGCTGTCTTTCAAATCTCTTGGCATATCCAAGTGAGTGCCTCCAGTGGGGCATCCATTTGTTGAAACATCTCAGTGGGTATTCCATCAATTCCTGGAGCCTTGTTCTTCACCAGTTCCTTCAGTACAACTTCAACTTCTTCCTTCAATACCATTTGTTCTTGATCATACACTACCTCCTGAAATGGATGAACATTGACCAATTCTTTTTGGTACAGTGACTCTGTGTATTCTTTCCATCTCCTTTGATGTTTCCTGCATCATTCAATATTTTGCCCATAGAATCTTTCAATATTGTAGCTCGAGGTTTACATTTTTTCCTCAGTTCTTCCAGCTTGAGAAATGCCAAGCATGTTCTTCTCTTTTGGTTTTCTGACTCCAGGTCTTTGCACATTTTGTTATAGTAATTGGCTTTGTCTGCTTGAATTGCTCTTTGAAATCTTCTCTTCAGCTCTTTTATCTTGTCATTTCTTCCATTTGCGTTAGCTACTGTCCACACAAGGACAAGTTTCAGAGTCTCTTCTGACATCCATTTTGGCCTTTTCTTCCTTTCTTGTCTTTTTAATGACCTCTTGCTTTCTTCATGGATGATGTT
>NW_006921739.1:2751234-2764132 GCF_000298275.1 Orycteropus afer afer | reverse complement strand
AACTATTCTTTGTTTCTAACTTTTGCATTCCAGTTACTAATGATAATCAACACATCTTGATTTGTGTTCGGTCAATTTCAGACTGCAGAAGTTGGTAGATATCTTCAATTTCTTCATCTTTGGCTTTTGTGGTCGGTGCATATATTTGAATAATAGTAGTATTAACTGGTCTTTCTTCTAGGAATATGGATATTATCCTATCACTGACAGTGTTGTACTTCAGGACAGATCTTGAAACAGTCTTTGTGACAATGAATGCCAAACCATTCTTCTTCAATTTCCATTCCCAACATAGTAGATCATATGGATGTCTGATTCAAAATGGCCAAAACAGTCCATTTCAGCTCACTAATGCCTAGGATATCAATCTTTATGCATTCCATTTCATTTTTGACAACTTCCAATTTTCCAGGATTCATACTTCATACATCCCATGTTCCAACTATTAATGGATGTTTACATCTGTTTCTACTCATTTTGAGTTCTGCCACATAAGCCAATGGAGGTCGCAAAAGCTTTACTCTATATATATTGTTGAGGTCATCTCTACTCTGAGGAGTCAGCTCTTTCCCAGTAAAATTTTGAGTTCCTTCTAACCTGATGGATTTATCTTTTGGCATTATATTGGACAGTGTTTCAGGGCTATTCATAAAGTGTTCCAGTAATATATCAGACAGTGTGTCACTGCTATTCATAAAATTTTCACTGGCCAATTGTACAAGAAGTGGATGACCTCTTCCTTCTTCTGAGTTTGCCTTAAAACATTTGTAATAGCCCCAAGAGATGAAGTATTTAGGAATAAATCTAGCCAGAGACACAGAATACTTATACGAAGAAAACTACAAATCACTACTAGAAGAAACCAAAAGAGACCTACATAAACAGAAGAATATACCATGCTCCTGGATAGGAAGACTTAACGTTGTAGAAATGATAATACTACCCATAGTGATGTACAGATATAATGCAATCCCAATCCAGATTCCATCATTATTCTGTAAAGAGATGGGAAAGATCATATCTCCAGAGACACTGAAGTCAGTTCACACAACATAGTTCACAAACACAGTGTTCAACATCCTACTTTGGTGAATAGCAACTAGGGTTCTTAAAAGCTTGTGAGTGGCTATCTAATGTGCAACTATTGATCTCTCCCTGTTCTGGTTACCTAGTGCCACTCTAACAGAAATACCACAAATGGGATGGCCTTAATACACAAGAATTTATTCTCTCATAGTTTGGAGGCTTTAAGTCCAAGTTCAAAGTGCCAGGCTCTGGGGGCTGAGTGAAAGCCCCTCGACCTTAGGTGTCAGCTCTGCCTCTTGCTCCCAGCCCACTGAAGCTAAAGGCATCTATTCACACAGACAGCTACTGGCTGTTGAGGCTAACATGCCCAAGGTCGACAAATAAAATGGCACAGTCCCAATGTTACCAAACCACATGGCAGGACATTCATTCAAGTCCATTATAAGTCCCAAGGTCAACAGAGCATGGCAGGCTGCTGAACAATGACACAACTACATGCAGGATCCAAGCATGCCATATGCTAGAGACTATCCCCAAGGCTCCTCCTTATATACAGGAAGCAGACCACACCCCAAAGGCAGCTACTTAGCTGCTCACAGGAGATTCCACCATGGAGTTGATTACCAATCTCATCATGAGGAATATTACATCCAGCTGCCCAGCCACTCAACCAGACCCAGCCAAGGTGACACATAAACTTAACCACCACAATAGTCAACACCAATGGAAGCAGCAGTCAAGAAAACAGATGATATATTGCACTGAACAAATCTGCTGCAAAAGACCTCTTTAAAGTGCTGAAGAGCGAAGATGTCTCTTTGAAGACTAAGGTGTACCTAACCCAAGCCATAGTGTTTTCAATCAGCTCACAAGCATGTGAAAGCTGGGCAATGAGCAAGGAAGACCAAAGAAAAGTTAATATTTTTGACTTGTGGTGTTGCCAAAGAATACTGAAAGTACATGGACTGCCAGAATGAATATCTGCCCTGAACAAAGTTCAGCCACAATGCTCCTTGGAAGTGAGAATGACCAGACTTCATCTTACCTACTTTGGTCCTCTTGTCATAAGGTACCATTCCTTGGAGAAGGATATCATGTTTGGTAAAGTGGAGGGTCAACAAAAAAGGAGAAGGCCCTCAATGAGATGGATAGACAGACACAGTGGCTGCAGTGATGGACTCAGGTATAGCAAGGATTGTGAAGCTGAGACAGGACTGGGCAGTGTTTCATTCTGTTGTGCACAGGGTTGCTATGAATTGGAACCAACTCATTGGCACCTAATTACAACAACCCCCAGTAATCCAGTGGGAGTTACAAAAACTATGGCTAGAAAAGCCATACCATGTAATTCACTGCACTTCAGCTCATTCCAGAGGAATGTTGTGGCATCAAAAGATCCCAGTCTAGGCTGGGATGCCAATTTCCTGTTCTCACATTATTGTTGTAGAGTATAATGTCATGATGCTCTCTTTGCATAGAACTTCTGTTTGGGAAATATCCAATTTCCACAAACCCTCTGAGGTTCAGTTCAAGGTTTATCTCTCCCATAATCCATCCTTGACTCTCAGAAATCACTCTCTTACCTCCCTTCTCTGACCTGCTTTACCACATAATAAAAAGACAACAGTTAGCACTGATTATATACTATTTTTGATTATATACTATATTGATTGTTCATGATTATTCATTCATATCTCCCACTTAAGTTCCTTATTTTTTTTGCTTCATTATCATTAATATGTTACATTCTGTTTTGCTTAATTTTCAGCTTCTTGAAAACAAGAAGTGTATTTTTATATGTTCCTTATATAGAGATGATGCTCAATAAGTATTTGTTAAATTCATGGAAGAATTATTTCACAATGCAATTTAGCATACCAGGCACCAACTCAAAGTCACAGTCCTCTCCTAGAACAAGGGTCAGCAAGCTTTTCCTGTAAATGGCCAGATAGTAAATATTTTAGGCTTTGAAGGGCAAGAGACAAAATTAAGGGTATTCTTAGTAACTTACGTAACAAGACAGAAAATAAATTTCCACAACATTTTTATTGACAAAATTCTGTATACAATAATTGAGTACAATTTAAAAAAAAAAAAAATTGTAAGTCTACTAATAAGAAGAATGGAGCTCTGATGGCACAATGCCTAAGGCATTTGACTGCTAACCAGAAAGTTGGCAGTTCAAACCCACCAGCTGTTCTGTGGAAGGAAAATGGGGCAATCTACTTCTATAAAGATTTACCACCTCAGAACCCCAGTGAGGGTTGCTATGAGTCAGAATTAACTCAATGGCAGTGAGTTGTTTTGGAGTTTAATAAGAAGAATGAAATTCTTTTGGGGGGAGATAACATTTCACTTAATACTGTTCAAAATTAGTGTCCTCTATCATCAAAACCTTCTGTTCATCTGTTAATGCTGATCTATAATGAGATTGTACATATTTTGGATGTTTCATATTTGAACATTATTTTCCCAACAGACAGGTATTGCCAAATACTGCAATTTATGAACAAATTATTTTAATTGGGCATATGCATAGCCTAGAAGGCATTTGTAGAATTCTGTTAGATTCTTCTGGTATTTGCCTCATAGCATGTCATTACATTGCAGATTAATCATTTCCAATTGAAGTCGAGGTGGAAACTTCTCAATTGCATAGTTAAATGGATTTTGAAATATAGAGATTTCTTGCACGAAGTCCAAAAACCAATGCTGAAACTCTTTGATCTCAGAAAATAAACCCACTGCAAATTTGTGTTGTAATGGAGATCTCACTTCTTGTTTTAATTTTTGACAGTAAGGAAAGTGTAAAAAAAAAAAAAAAAACCACTGCCATCAAGGCTTGACTCATAGTGACTCTATAAGACAGAGTCAAACTTTCCCATGGGGTTTCCAAGACTGTAAATCCTTATGGAAGTACACTACCTCCCACAGAGCAGACAACCTTTCGATTATCAGCTGAATACCTAAAACACTGCATCATTAAACTCCTTAAATGAGATTATCGAGTGACTTGTAGGCTATGCAGTCACTTAGAACAATGGTAGTCATATACTCGCTGTTAAAGACTATGTTGGGAGTGTGGTAGCATAATGCCTAAGGCATTTGACTGCTAACCAGAAGGCTGACGGTTCTGTTTGAATGAACCAGCCACTTCTCAGAAGGAAGACTGGGCAATGTACTTCCATAGAAATACTGCCTGGGAAACCCAAGGAGTTGTCTCTATGAGTCGGGACCCACTCGATGGCAGTGGGTAAAAGTGAGTAAAAGACTATGTTAAACCAAAGAAACCAAACTCACTGCCATTGATCATAGCAACCCCCTTTGGGTTTCCGAGGTGGTAAATCTTTATAGAAGTAAATATAAGTTCTTATATTTCGTCCATGGCGTGGCTGGTGGGTTTGAGCCGTCAGCCTGGTGATTAGCAGTAAAATGCCTTAGGCACTACACCACCAAAGCTCCTTAAAGACTATGTAAGTGGTCTTCAAACTCCCTGAGGATATTTTTGTTAGGTGGCGTGGAGTCATTTTAGACTCGTGTTGAACCCATGCATTACTACGTAGAACTGCTCCTTAGGGTTTTCTTTATGGAAGCAGATCACCAGGTCTTTCTCCTGCAGAGCCTCTGGGTGGGTTTGAACCATCATCCTTACAGTTGTTCAGGCTGAAATCCTCTCGATAACAGTAAGTTTGGTTTTTCTGAATGGAAAGTATAAAAAGCAGCTTGATATTATTTGTGATTCGAATATTACTTGTCATCATAATGACTTTACTACAGTAATATGTTTCACATATAAATGCTGTTTTGGTTTGTGATTTTAGTTTTAATTAATTTTAAAACATTATAAAGCCTGCAGCAAAAGCTAATTTCTAAAGCCAATCATTGTTCACTAATAGCAGTAGAGGGTGGTTGTTCTAGTTACCTAGTGCCACTCTGACAAGAAATATACCACAAATGGGATGGCCTTAACAAACAGAAGTTTATTCTCACAATTTGGAGGCTTTAAGTCCAAGTTCAAAGTGCCAGACTCTAGGGGCTAGGTGAAAGTCCCTCAACCTTGGGGTCCAGCTCTGCCTCTTGCTCCCAGCCCACTGGAGCTAGAGGCATTTCTTCACTCAGACAGCCACTGGCTGCTTGAGGCTAAGAAGCCCCAAGGTTGACAAAGAAAAAGGCACAATTCTGATGTTACCAAACCACACAACAGGCCATTAACTTAAGTCCATTGTAAGTCCCAGGGTCGGCAGAGCACAGCAGGCTGCTGAGCAATGCTATGGCTACATGCAGGGTCCAAGCATGCCATATGCTAGAGATCATTCCCAAGGCTTCTCCTTATACACAGGAAGCAGACCACATTCCAAAGGCAGCTACCCAGCTGCTTGTGGTAGATCCCACCATGGAGTTGATTGCCAGTCTCATCATGGGGAATAACTACCACCAGCTGCCCAGCCACTCAACCAGGCCCAGCCAAGTTGACACACAAACATAACCACCACAGTGGTTCTTCTTATTCAGAAAAAAAAAAAAAATCATTCTCAGGCTCAAAATCCAAAAAATAAACGAAGATTCCCATTGAGTCAATTCCAACTCATAGTTGACCTTATAGGACAGAATAGAACTTCCCCAGAGGGTTTCCAAGGTCATAAATCTTTAGAGAAACAGACATCTTTCTCCCATGAAGCAACTGGTGGATTCAAACCACCGACCTTTCAGCAGCTAAGAAGTTTAACTATTGTGCCACCAGAGTTCCAGCAGTCTCAAAACACCTCAGTAAAACTTTACCACCACTAAACCATCAAACTTCTGTGTGGTAGGGAAAATCAGTATAAGTAACTTCTATTTCTGCCAAAACTTCACAGAACTAATGATGATTAAATCCACAAGAGCCAACAAAGTTCACAGTTGACATTACTGTTTAAATAACACATGATAGATTCAAATATATTCCTTAAAGTACTTTATGGTGCATAGTACAATTTATGTTTATAGCTTTAAACACTTTACATTTTTACAAGTTTTTTTAAGTTTGTCCCATAAGCATTATTCTGATCCACCATTATCAGTTATTATACATCTTAGCAGGTTCCACTTCAGGTACTTTCTCAGTTTCCTTGAGAGTATTCTCAGTTCTAGTCATTCCCCACAGACTACTCATAAAGATTAATTCTTCAGTCTCTTCAAACTTGGCATCAATTCCTAGAACAAATGCCTGAGCAGTATTATTAACATCTATTGACCCACCAAGAGCTAAGGAAAACCACTTAAAAACATTTGCCTTATTTTTCTGTTGTTGTTCCCAATGTCCTCAATTCTTCAGCAATCTTTTCTTACCAAAAGATTAACAATCTTAAACAAGTTTATTTTCATTGCATAATTTCACAAACTCACTGTCAGTAAACAACTTTCTTTGCTGAGTTAGCACCTGAGCCATTCACAAATTTACTTCAGTTGCAGCTTCATAAGTTATATATTTCACTTTTAAATTTCTAATGTTTCAAACTGTTGCATTCCTGTGAGGTGTGAATACCGTGATGAGTGCACAGTCTTGTAATACTGATGTGCGTTGTGTTCTTTTAGCATAGCTATAGTATCACTGAATAAGAAACAAAACTTTACTATCAAATTTGATAAAATAATACACATAACATTCTACCTAAAAACATGATATTCAAATCTACTTTTCTCTTCTTATTTTGACATGACTGGTATGCACTGGTAATAAAACAAATACATAAAATATCACAAGACATAAGACGTGTGCCAGTTGAAACACTGTCAAGTTGTAACTCTATCACTGAGATTTATAGTACAAGGAGCAATGTGAAATGAGGAGGGTGTGCTGTAAGATGTTTGTCACAGCTACACAACTTTGCTGTTACAGCGTAAAACAACCATATGTAATATGTAAATGAATGATAATAGCTGTGCTCCAATAAAACTTTATTTATAGATTTCTGAAATTTTAATTTTCACATCATGAAATACTGTTCTTTTGAGTTTTTTTCAACCATTGAAAAATGTAAAAACTATTCTTAGCTTATGAGCTGTACAAAAATAAGTTGCAGGCTAGATTTGACATGCAGTATTTTGCCATAGTTTGCCAACCTCTGTTTTAGGACTTGACTGTAAGGAAATATTGTTTACTTAATTTTTTTCCGAATCATAAACTATTTACAGAAAAAATTCTGGAATTGTGTGTGGTTGAGAAATAGAATATTCTTTTTAAGGAGACACTAATTAGTTAATGGAGGTGTCATGTACACCAGAGCATAATACAAAAAGAATTCAACATATATGCTTCACACCTAGACTTCATCAGTCAGAAGATATTGCACTGCCATAGTTTTTTTAATTTTAAATACCCCAGATCACTGCATTAATTGTTAGAGAGTATAGGTGAGCAGTGGTGGTCCCCAATATCCCCAAATACTACTTGCACATTTCACTTATTTTGAAAAGAAGCCCAGGAGAACTCCCATACCTGGGCAGGGTGTTGATCAGCAGCCGTTCAGAATCAACCCCTCCTACATTAACAAGCCTCTGGAAGATCATCTAGAGCTATCCCAGTTTTCATTTCTTATCTATGTTATTTAGGGTACCAAAGGCAGCCCAGGAACAACAGGACTGGCTGGTTCTCCAGGTCCTCAAGGAGCAAAGGGCTCAGCAGGCCTGCCAGGAAGCCCAGGACTTCTAGGCCCAAAGGTACCATAATTTTCTCTTCTGATGGATGAGCAGCATTGGCCATCTTCACTGGCCTGAGTTTAATGGCTAGATCAGAGGATGAGATTAATAGCTTTCAGCAAAATTTGGCTTATAGTAAAAACACATTAGGAGAAAAGAAAAGTATGGTCCTTGACATATTCATCTTCTGCGATAGCCACAAAGCATGTAATTTGCCAAAAGAACGCCTTAACCCAGCATTGGAAATGTTTGAAAAATGCTGTCGATGACTCATCTTGGTTCTTCTTCCCTCTCTGTCTTCCACCTTCTCCTCCAAAACAGAGAAATCTTATTTACTTTCAGATGTATACTTTCTCAGTTATACTTCCTTTTCCTCCAAGTTTGAGCCTAACCAACCAATTAATAAATCTGACAACAAAATAGATTATTTCTTAGGGTCAAAGTGCTAGCAATTAAGTCTTGTAGTTGCATTCAGTACATAGAATATTGTCACATGACATTAGGCTTTCCAGACAAAATCTCTCTTAGAATTGTCTCAATGCAAAATTGCCTTTGATTGGTTGTCTTAATCCTAAGTCTTTCATGACATACCTTTAGACACTGGACTAATCTCTAGGTTGTCCAGTGTCTAAATGTATTTCATAAAAGCCTTAGAATTAAGACAATGGCACCCTCATTGTTATTACTCCTTAGCTTGATTTTCATATTTCTGCTTACACAGAATTTCCAGGTATTCTGATTTATATAGATAAGCTGGAAAAGACAACCCAACTATATATTGTTCCTAATTTGAGTGTTCTGTTAATGTTTATACCACAAATATCCCCTCCCACTGAAATCCAAAGCAACTGAGGAAATGCTAAAGCTCAGAAAAAGAAACGTGGCAAAGACCCTTTTATATATGAATTTTCTTCAATAAAAAGAAGATCCATATTTGGCAAGTCTCCAAGTTCCAGCTTTGTATCAATACAGTGAAGAATAACTTACTAATTTTAAAGAACCTATGATCCAAGTGTCCAAAGCATCATCTTTCATTAACCTATCTCTATATTCTATCTGATTCCTAATTTTATTGTTAGAAATGGCATGAAAGATATTTCAACTCTTATTTAATAAATAAATTTAAAAGACTCAGGCCTTTCAAAAATTAAATAATGTTAATTAGTATATTGTTAAAATGAACTTTTAGGGAATAAAGATGAAGATATGGTTTATATCAGAGAAACATTGGGAAACAAGAAAAATAAAAAAGGAAATTCCTTAATGATGGAATTGGAAAGATAATTGTGGCAAAAACCAAAGTTTATACTTTAAGAGGTCATGCTCTGCTTCTGAGTCATGTAGCTGAGTCATTGCTGGGGAGGAGAGAGAAAAGATCAAATATCAATTCAAATAAAATTTAAGTTCCATCGCATGTAACCATATCCTCACCATCCTTTCTGTAGCTTGACCATCCTCTTCCTGGTTTTGTATGTCCCTCTTCCTTCTTCCTTCCACATGTATCACCACAGTCTCAGAAAGTTTCTTTCCTCACTGCTACCCTTCTTTTTCATTATAATCAAATATTACTTGTGTGAGAAACATTGGTGGAAAGGCTGATCATGCAGAATTTGATTCTCCCAGTGCCTTGTATTGTGCCTAAGCATTAGGCTCCTTGAATTTCACTTAAAAGCCTATATGTTTATAGATTCTAAAATTGAAATCATCTTTCTTTTTTCTGTCCATAGGGTGAACAAGGACTACCTGGTGAACCTGGAAGGCAAGGTAAAAGAGGCCTCCGAGGAGTACAAGGTGATCAAGGACCACGTGGAGAGCCTGGCCTGAAAGGGCAACTTGTATGTGCCAACTCAGAAATTCTCCAATCACTTATTTTACAGAATAGGACACAATTACATGCAATGATTACCATGTCTATTCATGTTGCAGGGAGAACATGGTGCTCAAGGTTTGAGAGGTTTCCAAGGATTCCCAGGTCCCAAAGTATGTTTGCATATTTTCTGGTAGTCTTTTAGATACCTAGAAAAAAAAGAGTTGTTAAAATATCAAAATTAGTTTTGTGACTTGAACTATTTTTAATCTGCAAAATTTCAGTTGGTACAAAGAATTATATATTTGATTTTTGAATATGTTCATTTTGAAATAATCTAACTATACATTGTTTTAGCAATTGAATTCTCTGGCTTGCTTTAGTTCTCTCATTACTTTTTTCCAACATTTTATTATGAAAACTTTCAAACACACAGCAAAATTGAATGAGTTTCTCAGTGAACATCCATATACCTATTACCTATATTCTATGATTAACATTTTACTCTGTTTACTTTATCACACACCTACCCAACTGGCCATCGCTCTCTCCTCTCCAACCATTTATGGTGCATTTCAAAATAAATCACATACCTCAGTTCAAACTAAACCACCACCACCACCACCCCACTGCCATCGAGTCAATTCCAACTCACAGCAACACTATAAGACAAGGTAGAACTGCCCTGTAGGGTTTCTAAGACCATAAATCTTGACAGAAGCAGACTGCCATATCTTTCTCCACCAGAGGAGCTGGTAGATTCAAACAGCTGACCTTTCAGTGAGCAGCCAAGCACTTAACATTGTGCCACCAGGGCTCCTTAGTACACTTCCCCTTAAATAGTATAGCATGTGTATCCTGAACTATCACATTTCATTTTTTAAGAGCCAATCCTTGATAGACTGTTAAGAGATTATTTCATTTATAAAATGTCTACATAAGCTAAAAATTTTGACTTCTTAAAAATTGTATTTCTAGGGTCCTGAGGGAGATATTGGAATTTTTGGAATATCTGGTCCTAAAGGTCCTATTGGACAAAGAGTAAGTATAAAGTCATTCTATCTGCCCATAAATTGTGTTTCTTTGCTTACTGTACAACTCAGGGTAAAAACTTTAAAATTACTCTAAATTATTATCTTAATAAAATTTGTTTTAAGATAGAAATTCATTAGACCACATATAGAAATTTCCAACCTTTGTCAGTTCATATATTAGTTTAAGCAAAAGACTTAGACATCCCCACCTCAAACCCATACTTTCTAAATTCTCACTTGAAAAAAAAAAATCAAAATTACTATGAAAAATGGATAATATGTTTATTATATTATATTTCTTACACCAGAAAGAAAAACATAAAATCATTTTATATTATAGACATTCATACAGCCAGAGACCATAGACCACCTCCCTGTGCCACCTGGAGGAGGCTTGCCTATATCCAAAGCTTGTCAGATGACTCTTTAAAAATATTTCCCAATAGCTGTGTTTTCCCAGCTGGGAAGAGAGTATCTCAATAGAATGATAAGGAACTGCTTAAAGACTTACAAAGATCAGGGTCAGAAGAACTTCAATGATATGTTTATTGCCTGGATCTGCAAACGGGGGAGAATAGTACATAGGATAAACAAGCCACTGGTTGTGTCTGTTAGTTTTCTGTTTTTCTGTTTTTTTTTTTTTTCACTAAGCACGGTCTCCTAATTGATGAGATGATCTATAAAACTGAAGAAAAATTAGAAAAGGCATAATGTTTCAATAGTAGTTAGCTTTAATAGTAGCACCTTTATGATGAACAGCAGTTGTTAGGGCAAAGAGGGGAGTGAGCAGAGAGAGATAGATGGGGAACAGTTCACACGCAGGAGAAACAAATCTTGAATGAGAACTTTACAACTAAAACTCCTATTTTCTGGTTTTTGTAAAAGATCTTAAATGAAAATTCATTTTTTTAAAATCCTTTACCCCTTCCCTAACTCCTACAATAAATTCCTTTCAATAATATAAAGAGCAATGTTGTCATGGGAAACTTTTTAAAGACCCTTCTCCACATTTCTTCAGGTGTAAATTTATTAGTTATTTTTATGATTTCTCAAGAACTGTGAAATTTGGTGTTTTTACATCAAGTTCAATTCTTGATTATCTATCTACATGTGGTTTATATATGTATTATAGGCTTCTCTATAGTAGAGGGAGTCCTGGTGGCACAGCAGTTAAGCACTTGGCTGCTAACTGAAAGATCAGTGGTTTGAACTCACAAGCTGCTCTGTGGGGGAAAGATATGGCAGTCTGCTTCTATAAAGATTTACAACCTTGAAAGCCCTATGAGGAAGTTCTTCCCTGTCCTGTAGGGTCACTATGAGTTGGAATTAACTTGGTGACAGTAGATTTCTCTCTATAGTAAATATTGCTTTTAAGTTCTTATTAAACCCTCACAAATTAAATCCATTCATTCTTAATTTATTAAATTCTCAGTTAATTAAATCCTTTCATGATATTGTCAAAAAGAAGTTGGTTTTCTGCCCAGCACCTGTCTTAAGCTGGGTCCCAGAGTAACACTCTGGACTGTGGTCTGATCTTTTATTACTTGTCCAGAAATTTAATCAGTTCACAAATAGTAGTTTAGTAACTACCTCACAATCTACTAATTTGTACGTTGAGATACTTCTTTATTAAGTGAGTATGAGTCAGCCAAAAAGTCTTAATAAGTTACTATATATCAAGAGACTATTGTGTACCAAAAAGAGCTCTGGTAGCACAGTGCCTAAGGCATCTGACTGCTAACCAGAAGGGTGGAGATTCAAACCCAGTAGTCACTCCATGGAAGGAAGACTGGGCAATCCGTAAAGATTTACTGCCTTGGAAACCCAATGGGGTCACTATGAATCAGAATCAACTCAATGGCAGTAGGTTTGGTTTTTTTATTTTGTTATGTACCAAATGCTAGTGTTCAACTTGTATCCCTTATTTCATTTTCATCCTCATAAAAATCTGTGAGATATTTTGCAAGTGGGGAGACTGTCTCTGAAAGTTAATTTTCTCAAGGGTATATATTGCCAGTATGTGGAGGAGCCAAAATCTGAATTCACATCTAATTGACTTCATTGTACAAACCAAATCACATGTTAAAAGATTGCTTGCTAATTGCACAATTAGAATATAAAATGGATATTATTAAGTGACCCAGTGCCTAGTTCTGTATCTAGCACATATGCCATCAGTAAGTATTTGACGATTTAATTAATTAATTAAAACTAGGAAATCTGGATTAATTCTGCTACACCATCTCAAAGATGCATTTATGTAGAAAATTAGTATCGACCATTAAAATCAGAGCAGCATGTCTTTGGACACATATAGATAAACGTTGTTGTTGTTGTTAAGTGCCGTCGAGTC
>NW_006921739.1:2723902-2747797 GCF_000298275.1 Orycteropus afer afer | reverse complement strand
CCCTGAGTTTCCCCTCCTCACCTAATCTCTTCGGCTGATTGCTCTTCTCTTTGGCTCCCTGGGTTTTACCCCTTTCTCCTGCTCTTCCGGCCTGCTACTCTGTGCTAAGCCCGTGCTTACCTTGCTCCCGGAGACCCGGTCCCTCTCGGAGGGTAACAAGGGAAAATGTTCAGTGCAGATCAGTGATAAACATAAACATAGTGGTATAGATAAACATAGACAATCATTACTCTTTGGGTCTACTTTATCTAAAGTCCATGTGTTATAGATTGAATTTTGTCCCCAAAAACAATGTGTCAATTTAATGGGCCATAATTCTCAGTGGTTTGGCAGTTATGTAATAATATAATCATCCCCCAGGATGTGATGAGCCAATTAGTTGTAAGGGGATTAGGTGGGTCACAGCTGATCCATTGTAAAGGGAATTCTCCTGGAGTGTACCTGCATCACCTTTTATCTCACAAGAGATAAAAGGAAAGAGAAGCAAGCAAGCAAAATAGAAGAGATCTCAGTACTACTAAAAAAGAAGAGCTGGGAATGGAGCATGTCCTTTGGACCCAGGGTCCCTATGCTGAGAACCTCCCAGACCCAGGAGAAAATTGATGCCAAGACACATGGAAATCTCTGAGGGATATTGTGCCTACAAATGTTGAAAGGAGACAAGGACTTCCCCCTAGAAGTGACATAGAGAGAAAGCCTTCCCCTAGAGCTGGCACCCTGAATTCAGACTTCTAGCCTCCTAAGTTGTGAAAGAATGGATTTCTGTTTGTTAAAGCTACCCACTTGTTGAATTTCTGTTGTAGAAGCACTAGATAACTAAGACAGAATTTGGTACCCGGAATGGGATGCTGCTCTAACAGATACCTAAAATGTTTACATGGTTTTGGAACTGGGTAATGAATAGAGGTTAGAAGAGTTTTAAAGTGCCTAATATTAAAAGGGGGAGCTCTGGTAGCGTAGTGCCTAAGGCACTTGACTGCTAACCAGAAGGCTGGTGGTTCAAACCCACCAGCCACTCCTCGGAAGGAAGATGGGGCCATCTACTTCCGTAGTGATACTGCCTCGGAAACCCAAGGAGGGGTCACCATGAGTTGGGCTGACTCGACAGCACATAACAACAACAACGATATTAAAAGGAGCTCTGGTGGTGTAATGCCTAATGCATTTGCCTGTTAACCAAAAGGCTGGCAGTTCAAACCCACCAGCCACTCCTTGGGAGGAAGGTTGGGCAATGTACTTCCATAGAGATACCACCTCAGAAACCCGAGGAGGGGTCGCTGTGAGTCGGATCTGACTCGATGACAGTGCATTTGGTTTTTGGTTTGGTTTAACAGTAAAAAACTTATATTGCCTTAAACAAACTGTGGAATTATGAACATCAAAGGAAGTTCTAGTGAGGACTCAGAAAGAAGTGAGGAGGACTATAACAATGGGGATGGCACGGACAGCAAGAAGCAGCAGCAAAGAACTATGAGACCAGCACAAAACAGCACAGAAGCTGAACCAATGAAGCAAGAGAGATGAGTGTCTCTGGGCCAAGGCTTACTGGCAGGGTAGGGTGCCTCCAGGCCCTTAGTAAATCTGAAGAGCCTTGTAACACTTGCACAAGCAGGGCAGAGCTGGGCTGGCCTGATAGGCCTAAGGAACCAAAAGGTTAAGAGGCCAAGAAATCAGGAAGCAAAAGATGAAGAGACAGGTAGCATGGGAAGCAGAGCATCCTTGGTCTCAAAAGTAGGGCCATAACCTCTAGGGTCTCAAAGAGTGGAATCATGGCCTGCTGCGTCCTGAAATATAGAGCTATGGCCTTTGGGGTTTCAAAGTATGTGGGGGGGGGGGAGCAGTGCTGCAGCCTTCTATATTTCAAAGAGTAAGATCTTCACCAACTCAGTTCCAGAGAGTGGGGCTGCTGTTTATGAGTACCAGGGGGATGGAGTAGATCCACTACCCAAATCTGAGGGGGTAAGACTGCCATGCATAAGGGACAGAAGAATGGGGCCTGTTAGGACTGAGGAGGTGGGTTTGTCACTCAGATGGACTAAGGGAATGGGATCTCCCAAAGCCAAGGAAGCAAAGTTGCCATCCCAGTGGGCCTGGAAAATAGAGCTGAAGCCTAGGGTCAAGGTGCCTCCCAGAATCCAGAATCCGGAAAGCATGGCCAACACCCAGAATCTGGAGAGAAGGGCCATTGCCTAGATGGTCTCAGAGAACAGATGATTATTTTCAAGTCTTGGAAGGGAATATAAATTTTTCCACTGGAGTTTGTACTTCTTCATTCCCATTATTCCTTCTTTCCCTTCAATTTCTCCCATTAGTAGTGAAGATCTCTACTGTGTGCTTGTTCCACCTGTGTACTTTGAAAACAGATTACTTGTAGTCTAGCCGTCACAGGTTCACAGATGAAGAGGAATTTTTCCCCAGGATAGAATTTGGCATTGGAGTTGATTTAAGACTTGTGGGAAGATATAATGGAGTGAGAGTGTATTGCACGTGGTAAGGGGACCAAAGGGTGGAATGTCATGGATTGAATTATGTCCCCAAAAAATATGTGTCAACTTGGCTGGGCCATGATTCTCAGTGGTTTGCCAGTTACGTAATGATGTATAACTCCCCATTCTTTTAATAAATCGTTATTTCAGAGAATTACATCACAGTTCAGTTGATTAACTTGATGCTTTCTTGACATTATTGTTTAGAGATAAACCAGTCTCTAAGACACATTTTATTAGATTAAGAAATCAAATTTCTTTATTTGATTACACATCTTTGAAATTTGGGTACCATGTTTATAAATTATCTATTTTTGTGTTTATAAAAATGATTCTATTAGCTTTACTTTTAGAATTTTAGGTAGTCTCACTCATGCTAGGTCAAGTTAGTATTAAAATTGTCTCAGTTACTTTATTAAAGCTATCAAGAAATCACATGCATTATAATTGTATTAATTGGTTATATTTCCTATACCTCTGCAAGAGTTAGAAAAATGAAAGCGTGTTAGTTATCTACATTTGTGTATTGTAGATTAAATGTGAGCTAGAACTACTGAAACTGGCAGCCATTGGGACTAGAAGTGGGGGTTCACAGATATTTATAGTCATTAGGAAGTGATAGGATCCACACCTAGTTTGGGAGGAATTGACCAGAAGTCTGGCCTAGTTAATTATCTTCATAGTCAAATAACATTTTATAGCTTAAAAAGCACTTTTCACATTTAATGGACCTGTTAAATAGGATTCTTATTTCTACTTTATAGATGGAAAAACTAAAGTTTAGTTAGTCTGTCACATATGATGTCCTCTCCAGTACTTTCTCTCTGTTCCATTTTGCATGTCACTCAAAAATCTGCTCACTCAACATCTCTAAAGAAATTTATTCACCAATTTATCCATCATTCTTCATAGTCTCTTTTTATATAATGTAGTTCCATTTGTTATGTAATGACACATATAAAATGACATCATTGAAGTTATCACCACATAAAAATTGAAATGTTGATTTATCATTTTGTTAAGGATTGAATAGCTGTAACTCTATTGATATAGGAAGCTATAATAACATGAAGAATTAGGTCACTGAGTAAGAACCCAAACTATTTTCTATTACGATTACTATTACCCAAACTATTACTATTCTACCACACACAAGAAATTCTCTAGGATTTTTATATATAGGATTTTATACTGGAAATTAGACTGACTGTTTTTCTTTTTCCCCAACAGGGAAAGACTGGCCCCTTTGGCAGAGAAGGTGTAATAGGCCCAACAGGTAGAACTGTAAGTTAGTCACAATCCAGGTCTCTTGTTTTCTTTTTCATACTTTTTATTTCCTTTAATCCTACTTTTAGAACAATCAGCAAAAGATCAGTCTGCATATTTGAGAAAGCTAAGGGCAAAAATATGTACTTTTTCTTAAAATGTGATTCCTTCAAATTTAGAGATCATGTGTATAAGGAAGAAGATGTATGAAAAAGTGAAGAAGGTGCTTAAAACTGGAATTGAAAAGGGAAAATAGAACTAGAAGTTTTTGAGCATTAGTATAAATAGGTGATCATTAAAGCAATAAATATGAATCTATTTTCTGAAGAAGAAAACACAGCAAAAGATGAACACCAAATTTAAGGCAAATTTAAGTCTTCAGAAGTACCTGCTGTAAGGGGAAAGATATAACTCTTGGGAATAGCAGGAAAAAACAGCAAAACAAGGTTAGAGATGAGGTTTCAAGAAAAGAATAGTCAATAGTGAAACATGAGAGAAATGCAATAGAAGATGGAGTACGGATTTCAGTGAAGAAGAAAGAAGCTAAAAATACTTAATAATAACTTCTCAAATTCTCACAGCGAACTTTTGAAGTAGATATTTCCATTTAACAAAGGAGGTAACAGGTGAGGTTCATGAAATTCCACAGTGCTCTTTTCACTCTATTCAAGCTATGTCTGTAATAGAGAAAACAGGACAGTGTGTACCAGTGCTTGTAGAAATTTTGCTGTGAAATAGAGAAATAAGGCAATGATTGGGGAGATGGTGAGTTCATAGGAGAGCTTACAATAGTGATAATAATGTAAACATACAAGAGAAGGAGCACAATAGAAAGTGTTAGATGGAGACTTGGTGAGGAAAGAGTCAGTCCTTACAAGAAATCAGTATTTTGAATTTTTTTAAGTGTTATATGTAGACATACAATGTTTGAAATTTAAAAATGGAATACATCGAGTATAAGTACAACTACTTTCTGACAAATTGAGAGAATAATTCAACATCAAAGTGACTAGATTTATAAGCAAAAGAAATGTATAGCACAACATTTCTCTAGACTTTCAACATTTACCACTCAGATTTATACAGTCTAAGTTGGAGATTATAAGTGGGAAAATTCTCATATTTCAGTAGGTGGTTTTTCATCAAGCTAAGAAACACATATTGTTCTCATTACTGAATGGCTGTTCTATGCTGTGAAAAATGTGAAATAATAATTAGTCAAGGAAACTGTGGTAAATAAATGGCTTAATTAAAATATCTTGCTGTTTTCTTTATAAATAATTCTTAAATTTTCTTATAATATTCAGTATACACATCAAGTTTTTCCATTTTCTATTTTAACATTCTAAGAAGAAACTTCTAAGAAAAGTTTATTAGGAGAAAATAAGCATTTGAGAATAGGCAAAAACATTTTGAAGAAAAAATAGTGGTGGGGAATTAATGTTGTTATGTGCCATCAAGTCGGACCCAACTCATAGCAACCCCCCTCCTTGGGTTTCTGAGGTAATATCACTACAGAAGTAGATTGCCCAAGGAATTTATGGGGGTTGCTTTTCCAAATATACAAAGTTATCATAAATAAACTTTATAGTCCTGCAAAGAAATAAACAAATAGATCAGTGTAGGATATTCAGTCCAGAAATAGATCTCAGAATATGTAAGAATTTAATAATAACAAAAATGGTGTATCAGGGTGATTTGGGACCCAAGTAATAGGAACCCTGAACCAAACTAGCTCTGACAATAAAGAAATTTATTAGAGGAAGCACAGAGACATTGGAAGGGCTTCAGATTAGGTTAATTTAGGGACTCGATCATGTTATCCTATACTGGGTTCTTTCCATATCTCTATTCTGCCATTCTGAATTGGAGTCACCTTGCTATAAATCTGAGTGTTGCCTATAAAATCAGGCTACAAGATGACTACAATTATCCAGACATACTTATTATCCAAAGTGAAAGCTATTTTGGCTCCATCTTGAGAAAAACAAAATTCTTTTCTAAAAGTCTCCCATTGCATTTCTTGTGTCTAATTGATTAGCGTTCAGTCATATGTCTATCCCACACCACTGCAGAGAAAGGAAATGGAAATAATTTGAGATTTGAGTTCTATTATTGCTATAAGAAATTGGAATCCTACTTCACAAGAATTTTTTAAAAAGACAAATTTCTAAAGACTTTAACATAAAAAATGAAACAGTAAAAATCTTAAATAATTCAGAAAATTAATACATAACTTAAGAGTTGAAGAGATCTTTTACATGGGATAGAAAATCTGTAAACTATAAAGGAAACATATTTGAGTATATAAACTTCTTAAATTTTATATAGTAAAAGATTACATAAGTCAAAAATAATGTGTTTGCAAAGTGTTTGCAAAGCATACAACATGTGACAGATTACTATACAAGGAGCTCTTAGAAATCCATGTGAAAAAATAAAACTCAATAGAAAAATAGATAAAGGATCTGAACAGGTACTTAATAGAAAAATAAATGCAAAGGGCCAATAATAAAAAGATAACTAAAAAAGGTCAACAATTACTTGAAAAGATGTTCATTTTTATTTTGAGAAATACAAATTAGTAATGTAACAGAGGAAATAGGACAGTGTGTACCAATGCTTGTAGAAATTTGGTTATGAAATAGAGAAATAAGGCAATGAGATACACATCTAACCTCTTAGAAGGACATGTAGGGAAAAACAGTACTCTCATTTACCACAGGTGGAAATGTGTATTATAGTCTTTTAAGAAAAATATTTGTTGAATATATAAGTACATATACCCTTTAACTAGAAGCCTAGTACTGCAATGGTAAAACATTCAGCTGTTTACAAAAATCAGCGGTTCAAACCCACCAGCCAATCTGAGGAGAAAAGATATGTGATCTGATTCCATAAAGATTTCAGCCTAGCAAACCCTATAAGGCAATTCTACTCTGTCCCAGGAGTTATAATCCACTCAACAGCACACAACAACAACCCTTTAACTAAGCTTTTCCACTTTGAGGAATTTATCCCATAGAAATATGAGCACCATTATACTAAGGAAACTTTACAAAGTTTTGTGTTGACAGAAAAAAAAAAAAACTGGAAACCATGTGAATGCTTATCTGTAGAAGAATGGTTGAATAAATTGTTTTACAGCCATAGCATCTTATACGTATATTAAAAAGAATTATTTATATCCAATCAGCTGAGTTACAGTTATTTTGTGATGTATTATTAAGTGGAAAAGCATGAGGCATAGAAGAGTACATCAAAGGACCCCAGGCTTATAAAACAACTAATACGTAAATGTATTTGTCAATAGTTTGTCACTAAAAGATATGAAAAAATTATGTATCAGGCTATTAATATTCCATTGGAGCTGGAGAAGGATTCTTTTTTTTTTAATGCTGTAAAGATCTCTTTCAAATGAATTTTGAAAACTTAATACCTTAGTTTAAAATAGGTTAAGGACAAGACAGAAATGCAGAAGAAGAAATATAAATGGCAATCACAATACAATATAAATGTTCTTTCATGTCAATCAACATGACAAATATTGGTAATATTGACATTGTTTATTTTTGTTTTGTTGTTATGTGCTGTCGAGTCGGACCCGACTCATAGCGACCCCTCCTTGGGTTTCCGAGGCAGTATCACTACGGAAGTAGGATTGCCCAACCTTCCTTCCGAGGAGTGGCTGGTAAAATATTGATGTTGTTGTTGTTGTTGTTATGTGATGTCGAGTCAGCCCTGACTCATAGCGACCCCTCCTTGGGTTTCTGAGGCAGTATCACTACGGAAGTAGGATTGCCCAACCTTCCTTCCGAGGAGTGGCTGGTAAAATATTGATGTTGTTGTTGTTGTTGTTATGTGATGTCGAGTCAGCCCTGACTCATAGCGACCCCTCCTTGGGTTTCTGAGGCAGTATCACTACGGAAGTAGGATTGCCCAACCTTCTTTCCGAGGAGCAGCTGGTGGGTTTGAACCGCCAGCCTTCTGGTGAGCAAGCAAGTGTCTTAACCACTATGCTACCAGAGCTCCCAAAATATTGATAGTACCTAATATTTAACAAACTGTATTGTAGAGAATTGAATAAAAATGTCAGTTTGTTAAATAAAATATGATAGTACCTAATATTTAACAAACTGACATTTTTATTCAATTCTCTACAATCAATTTTTATAATTTTTGTTATTTTAAAAAACCCTGTGCTAAACATCCTTGTACTCTAAAACTGATAAAAATTGTCTTCCAGAAAGTTTGTTTGAATTTGTACTCATGCCTGCAGTATATGAGTATGTATATTTCTTCTGATACATGCCATGTGCTATCATTCTTTGTCAATCTTCCAAGCTAAAAATATTACTAACTCTAAGTCTTTGCACATTTCATTATAATACTTATAACTGTTGTTAATATGCTTGACAAAGAATGATAACACATGGCATGCATCAGAAGAAATATACATACTCATATCATTGGATAGAATATGCAGGAATCAAATCAACTACATCTATGGAGAGAGACAACGGAGAAGCTCAATATCATCAGTTAGAACAAGGCCAGAGGCTGACTGTAGAACCAATCCTCAATTGCTCATATGCAAGTTCAAGTGGAAGCTAAAAACAAAAGAAGTCCATAAGAGCCAATGTATGACCTTGAGTATATCTCACTTGAATTTAGAGACCATTTCAAGAATAGATTTGATGTAGTGAACACTCATGACTGACGACCAGACAAGTTGTGGTATAATATCAAGAACACCATGCATGAAGAAAGCAAAAGGTCATTAAAAGGACAGGCAAGAAAAAAAAGACCAAATGGACATCAGAAGAGAATCTGAAACTTCCTCTTGAATGTAGAGTAGCTAAAGCGAATGGAAGAAATAATGAAACTAAAAAGCTGAACAGAAGATTTCAGGGTGGCTCACAAAGACAAAGCAAAGTATTATAATGAAATGTGCAAAGAAAGAGAAGAACATGCTTGGCATTACTCAAGCTGAAAGAACTGAAGGAAAAATTCAAGCTTTGTTGGCACTATTAAAGGATTCTATGGGCTATTCAGTGATGCAGGAAGCATCAAAGCAAGCATCAAAAGAAGATGGAGTCACTGTACCAACCACTGAATCAACCATTTCAGGGGATATCATAGGACCAAAAACCTATGGTATTTAAGGAAGAATTCCAAGCTGCAATGAAAGCAGCCTTGACAACCAAGGCTCCAGGAATTGACAGACTGCCAATTGAAATGGTTCAACAAACAGACGCAACACTGGAAGTACTCATTTGTCTCTGCCAAAAAGTTTGAAAGACAGTTACCTGGCCAATATACTGCAAGAGATTCATATTTTTGCTATTCCAAAGAAAGGTCATCCAATGGAATGCAGAAATCATCAAGAAAGATCATTAATATCACACACAAGTAAAATTTGTCTGAAGATAATTGAAAAATATTTGTAGCAGTATTTCATCAGGGAACTGCCAGAAATCCAACTTGGATTCAGAAGAGGATATAGAACATGGGATAACCTCGCTACTGTCACATAGATATTGGCTGAAAGCAGAGAATAGCAGAAAGATGTTGGCCTGTGTTTTATTGACTATGTAAAGATAATCAGCTGTGTGAGTCATAGCAAATTATGGATAACATTGGGGAAAAAAAAAAATGGGAATTCCAGAAAACTTAATGGTGCTCATAAGGAACCTGTACGTAGACCAAAAGGCAGTCATTCAAACAGAACAAGGGGATACTGTGTTTAAAATCAGGAAAAGTGTGCATCAGGATTGTATCCTTTCCCCCATACTTATTCAAACATTTGAAAATTTAATTACACTCTTCTAAACAATCCATGGAAATCAAAGAGGAAGTCTCAAGGGAAATTAGAAATTATTTTGAACTGAATAAAAATGTATATAGTATATACAAAATTTGTGAGATGCAACTCAAAAGGAGTAGGAAGAAAAGATGAAAGAAAGAGAAGAAACTGCCTTAGAAACAGGGTTTTCAAAGACTGAAGGAAGCAAATATTACAAGAATTTAGACTCTTAAATTTCCTTTCTAAACTGTTTTGTCTGTGGTTGTCAAATCAGCTGTTTTGAGGTAATAAACAATAAGTAGCTTTATATACCCTGTGTGGTTTTAATATAGAGCTAGGAATAGCAAAACAGACATCAAAATGAATTAATATGATATTTTTGTATTTCTTTGCTTTACATAGGAATAAAATACACTAAAATTTATATTAATAAACAACAAAAAAACTTTTTGATAACTAGAAAATATAAAAGCACAAATTCTCATGTTTCTGTGTACAAACTCAACTACACTAAACTAACATCTTTTTTTTTTTTTTTTTTTTTCTTTTTTAGGGACCCAAAGGTGAAAAGGGATTTAGAGGTGAAACTGTAAGTTTAACTAAATTTGTGGTTATAGTATCACTGTCAGTAGACTATAAGGTCCGTGAAAACAAGGACGTTGTCTGATTTGTTCACTAGTGTGTCTCTGACACTTTACAATAAAAATAAAATTATAATAGTTGTCAGAAAGTAGAACTAACCTGTCAGGCATATCACAGTAAAAACTTGGTAGGCTCTAAGCATGTTTGAAAATCTTCCAGTCATATTCTTGCCAGATCACTGTGTGGAATGGAATATTTGCCTCAGTAACAAAACCAAACCCAACCCACTGCCATTGAGTCAATTCCGACTGATAGTGATCCTTTAGGGCAAAGTAGAACTGCCACATAGGGTTTCTAAGGCTGTAAATCTTTATGGACGCAGACTGCCTCATCTTTCTCCCATGGAGCTGCTTGTAAGTTCAAACTACTGATCTTTTGATTAACAGCCCAACGCTTTAACCACAGCACCATCAGGGCTCCTTTTGCCTCAGCATTGTTGTTAGGTGCTGTCAAGTCGGCTCCGACTCAAAGTGACCCTGCATACAACAGAACAAAACACTGCCCAGTCCTGTGCCAGCCTCACAATCCTTGGCTATACCTGAACCCATCGTTGCACCCACTGTGTCAATCCATCTTCTTAAGGGCCTTCCCCATTTTTGTTGACCCTCCACTTTACCAAGTATGATGTTCTTCTCCAGGAAATGGTCCCTTGTGACAACATGATCAAAGTAGGTCAGACAAAGTTTGGCCACTCTCACTTCCAAGGAGCATTCCAGCTGCACTTCTTCCAGGACAGATTTGTTAGTTCTTTTGGCAGTCCATGGTACTTTCAGTATTCTTTGACGACCACAGCTCAAATGCATCAACTCTTCTTTGGTCTTCTTTATTCATTGTCCAACTCTCACATGCATATGAAGCGATCAAAAATACCATGGCTTGGACTAGGTGCAATTAGTCTTCAAAGAGACGTCTTTGCTCTTCAGCACGTTAAAGAGGGTTTTTGCAACAGATTTGCCTAATGCGATACATAGTTTGATGTCTTGACTGGTGCTTCCATTGGCGGCTTTTGTGGAACCAAGTAATATAAATCTTTGCTAACTTCAATCTTTTTTCCATGTATCATGATGCTGTTTATTGGTCCAGTTGTGAGGATTTTTGTTTTCTTTATGTTAACGTGTAATACATACTGCAGATTGTAGTCTTTAATCTTCATCAGTAAGTGCTTCATGTCATCCTCACTTTCAGCAAGCATAGTTGTGTCATCTGTGTATCGCAGGTTGTTAACGAGTCTTCCTCCATACCTGATGCCACTTTCTTCATTATATAGTCCAGCTTCAGATCTTTTACTCAGCATATAGATTGGATAAATATGGGGAAAGGATGCAACCCTGATGCACTCCCTTCCTGATTTTAAACCATGCAATATCCCCTTGTTCCATTTAAACGACAGCCTCCTGGACTATGTACAGGTTCCTCATGAGCACAATTAAGTATTCTGGAATGCTCTTTCTTCTCAATGTTATACATAATTTGTTATGATCCCCACAATTGAATGCCTTTGTATAGTCAATAAAACACAAGTAAACATCTTTCTGGTATTCTTTGCTTTCAGCCAAGATCTATCTTCCATCAGCATTGATATCCCTTGTTCCATGTCCTCTTCTGAATGCAGCTCACATTTCTGGAAGTTCTCTAATTCCTACTCATCTTGACATTTCAATTTAAAGTTCACTTGCTTAGGGTGGACTTGCTAATGTTTTGAGCCCACCCCATCCACACCCCTGAATGGGGTACCTGTACCCAGAACCTAGTACAATATCTGTCGCCTTTTCTTCAGTTCTTTACTTAAATATTTCCTGATTAGCCTATGTAAAATAACACTGCCCCACCTTTTTAAAATTCCTTATCTTTCCTTACTCCACTGTCTTACTGCCTGACCTTATTTATATGTTTTGCTTATTTTATCTCCAGTTGCTACAATGTAGGCTCCATGAACACAGGTGTTTTATCTACTTTTTGTTTGTTCATTTTAATATATGTCCCCAGTACCTAAAATAGTGCCTGTCCTATAGTTGATGTTCAATGAATATTTAATGAATTATTGATAAATGAATTACAGAAGGTTGAGGACACTGGACATGACTGCTGTTGTTGTTAGCTGCCATGTAGCAGGCTCACCACTCACGGTGACCTCATGTGTTGCACAGTAAAACTGCTCAGTAGGGTTTCTTAGCTGTTCTGTTTTTACTGTTCAGTAACTGGTACAAAGCATCTTTATATCATTTCATATTCTTTGAGTTCATTAATGTTTACAAGAGCTTTATTAATCTCTTAATTCCTAGAGATTATTCTATGATTAACTTAATCCAGAAAATTTGTCAGTAAACCTTTTCTGTTTTGGTTCTCTAGAAAAGCTTGGTTACATTTCTCACACTCTCATTATTTTATTTCTGATTTTTTTTTTTCAGATTTGTTATCTTCAAGTTGTTGTTGTTATTGTTATGTGCCATTGAGTCAGACCCAACTCATAGCGACCTCTCCTTGGGTTTCTGAGGCAGTTTCACTACGGAAGTAGATTGCCCAACCTTCCTTCCAAGGAGTGGCTGGTGGGTTTGAACCACCAGCCTCTGGTTAGCAGTCAGGTGCCTTAGGCACTATGCTACCAGAACTCCTATAGTTTAAATAATTGACTAGCTAAAGACAGTTTATAAATTTATAAAGTCATATAAGATACTTCACTCTACTTATAAAACTCGGAATTACAAAAATCCATGAAATTATGCTTTATAAATCTTCTTTTTAAATTTGCCTTGAAGTTGCTATAAGGATTTATGAAGCTATGCTATAATTACCAACTTTTATACCAAGAGCAAAGCATGATTCAGTGGCTTAAAAAAAAATACAGTTACAGCCATTACACAACACATGAAAATTACACCTTTAGCATAAATTTGGGTTTCCTATTAGAAAGCTTCATACCTTCTGCAATTTGACATTGTAAACTCTAGATTTGATCCACAGTGGGTCCTTTTCGCCACCAAGAGATCTGTTTCTGTCTTTGTCATGTGTGAAAAAGTTTCTTACCTGTTTGTTCTATACTTGCTCCATGTCTACCTACTTGTGGGAAATTTTAAAAGTAAGTCACTGGATACAATTTATATATTTTCTCTCAACAGAGCCAGAATTTTGAAGCATCCTAGGAAAACTTTCTAGTAGATTTTAAATTCTCCTGACCTCCTCTATTTCAAAACTATAGTAGTACGGGCAAATTAATTTGGGAAAGTTACAAAAATTTCCTGACTGCCATGAGAGCCCACACACTTCAACGGCATGACAGAATTTAACAGCAACAAATGCAAAGATTTCCAGAAATAATGGGTTACAATGAGAACAAAAGTAAAAATTTAACTGATCAGAAAAATAATTTCCCAGTGTCAGGTCATATAAAAAGGATTTTGACAAAATGTCACAACTTGAAGTATGTAACTCAGAACCATATGAGTAAAAAAAAAAATAAAAAATATAGGAAGTAATCCCAGCATGACTATTTAGATAAGCTGCTTCATTTTAATGAAATACTATTTAATGAAAAGCAATAAAGTGTTGAAAAAGCTCTTTGAAATTTTCTCAGATATTACCTCTAAATTAATAGGTCACAATTCTTGAATATCAGAATTATCTTATTTGTTTCCAAATGGAAAGTAAGGAAGAAGATTTGTAAGGAAAAACGAAATCATGAGATAACATGCCCTAAATATTAACAAATTAAGAATGTAAAGCAGATATGTATATATATCTTTCTAAAGTTCATAGATAGTATAATTCATTCATATGAAAAATTATCAAACTCTCTTTTAATTATAGTACACACTTCCCTTACGTTCATGCAACTTCTAACGTTAAATTCCTCACCTGTACATCTGTCCCTTCTGTCTCCAGATGTAAAGCACAAGGAAGAAAATAGATAAAAGGCTGAAAAATCATAATTCTAAAATGAATCTTGGAGATTATCTTCAACAAAACCATTATGTTATAGTTGAGATATTAAGAGCCAAATATGCAGGAACTTGGTCAAGGACACATAGAGACAAAACCAGAGCCTGGTTCCCATTCCCAGGTCTTTACGTCTCATATAAATCAAAATGTCTCTCAGAAAACAAGAGTTAGCAACTACCCACCTACGTGGCAGTTGATTACTAATGCTAATTAGTTGTCTTGCCCTGTGCCTTAAAGCTTGCTGATTCTCTCCCAATTCCATTACTGATTAATAAATCTTATTTAGTGTTACAGCTAAATTCCCAATTAAATTCTCCAAAGCAGTGGTTCTCAACCAGGAGCAAATTTGCAACCCTGCCTTCCCAGACATTTGTCAATATCTGAAGATATTTATTTGTTGTCACCACTAGGGAAAAGGGGGGAGTTGCTAGTGACATCTAGTGAGTAAAGGCCAGGGATGCCGCTCAACACCCTACAAGGCAAGCTTTTTTTTAATTTATAAATGAGAAAAGGAAAGCTCTCTGCAACTGAGAGCCAGGTGAAGCCAGCCTAAAGTAAACATCATGACGCTAAATGAATTGTATTTGCGTAAAGGTAAAGTGTAACATACTCAAGTTCCTGCGTACCCATCAGTATTTTTAAAGCCTAATGATGAAATATGCTACTTTTGTAGAATCATATGTAAATTCTGAGGTTAAGTGAAAACTGAATCTATTCAAAGTCAGTGCTTTCACTTAGCCAAGTAACACTTCACACATTAATTTGAAGCTCGACTAAGAAATTAACACGGACATAGTTTTATTATAAACTGCCTTATATAACATAGAGAGGGAGTGATTACTTCTCCTGGATGGTATGTTACCTAAAAGAATATAAACAGCTAATAAAATGTTACATTGTTGGAATCATATCTTGTTTTCCTTGACCTCTTGTTCTGTTCCACGCAGTTGTTACATTGGCTTGTCTTTGTTGGGTTTGAAGTATTTCATTTGATCATATTTGTGATGATCTGACTTGTATTAGGTAACCAGCTGAAATGTACCCCCAAAAAAATCAGCAGTAGGAATAATTTCTTCCCTCTATGATAAATCCTTCTTTCAAAATCAAAGATAAGATATATATTTTGTACTTCAGCATCAGTGAGATTTTCCAAAGGGCAGAAATATACAAAGTGGGATGGAATGTCATAATTGTTTATTATTTTTACTGTGTTGATCCAGAATGGAGAAACTTTCAAAGCCAAATTCACTCAGCCTCAATATATTTAAGGATATTTCCAACTTGAAATTTCTGTAACTTATCATACAGCTTCTGCAGTACAAGTTTTGTCCATTCTCTACTTAAAATTGTGATCACAAACCATGCAAACTAAGAAATGTCCAGGAGACACAATGCTGGAGTACTTTACCCTTTTAAAGTAACTATGTGTTGTCTGTTTTAGCTGTCACAGTATATTTAGGATCAATCGCTCTTGGCAATAAAAGATACTTAATACTAAGTCAAGCATAGCATCAACATTTTACAAACTCAGCTGAAGACAAAATTTGCTTTGTCATCTCTTGACCATATTCTGAGTTTCACTCAATATGGTCTTAATATTCAATTGACCATCAAGCAAACAAAATTTTTGAGCAGACATACAAAGCCTCCCTGTATTATTGACAACGATTGCTATTGCTTTGAAAAAACAATTTTTGAAAAATGTCTGTGTAACTTTTGATACTTTATTCTACGTATTTTAACAACTCTAATTTCTAAAGTAATGCCAATTAATTTCACATTATTAATTTATTTAATATTTCCATAACAGTTATTGAACACATACTGTGTATTAGGCTCTGTTCTCATTCCAGACAATAAAAAGGTGACTAAGATACCTTAAGGATCATTAGCCACTTCCCGGTGTGTTATGTACCATGGAATGCAGAAAAGTTGATTAGTTGGGAAAAAGGGAGGGAAAAAAAAATTTTAGGAAGTATTAGAATAGGAATGGGAGTTCAACAGGTAGAAAAGGTAGGGAACAGCATTGCTGGTCAAGGAAATAGCACATATATGAAGATTCAGAGATCGACATGTAATTGGTTATATATGAAGTATTGGCTATGTTGGGGAAAGTAAATGAAAGTGAGGATAAACCTTGGAGAGGAGGCAGTGGTGAAAAGTGACTAAAATCATGTACTTTTGTGTCCAATGGACTTGAATTTTAATCCTAGCTCTGCTCCATATTCATATTCCATTTCCTTAATTGTAAGATGGAAATATAGCACACAGCTTGCCACATACTGAGTCCTCAGTAAATGGTAGCTACCACCATTAAGAAGTTTGTATTTTATCCTCTAAACAATAAAGAGCCATTGAATGATGTTAAATAAATAATGGCAGCTTAGATTTGTATTTTATAAGTAAAAGGTAGTTAGCACAGAGGAGAAAGTAAACAGGTCTCAAATTAGGAGTCCAGACAAAAAAATGATCACGCTAAACTAAGACAGTTACTGTTACTGTGGGGTTGAAAGGAGAAAAAAAAAGAAGTGTTTTGGAGAGACTTGAAAGTAAAATCAACAAGATTTGTTAGTTTATAGGAGAATGTTGAAGAAAAGGGAAGTGGTGTCAAAGAATACTTTGAAATTTCTATTGATTATTAGGTGGATGGTAGGTAGGAAGAACAGGAAAAAAATACTTTATATTAATCTTTTTTGAAAGCCACATTCATAATAGTTTGTTAAAATGAATAAATTCCATTTCTGGTAATATCAGTAAAACAGGAAAGTCCTATCTGCTTGTTCACTTTTATGTGTGATCGCTATGTCTAAGAATGTGTGAGTTTGAAATACAAAAACAACTTTGAAAACTTATGACTTCCTGTATACAAAAAGACCAGTGATAGAAGTTGAATCTTAGTTCTCTTGTTCATACCAAGCAAAAATATAATTTGCATATTGTGCCTTATTTCTATTTCTTCCAGGGTCCCCAAGGACCAAGAGGCCGGCCTGGGCCTCCAGTGAGTTTATTTAACTTTGTATCTATTTACTGTTGAAGTTTATATGCTTGACTGGTTTTGGATGTCTACTAAATATAAGTTTTAAAATTTTTTGTTATAGGGTCCACCTGGAGCACCGGGTCCAAGAGTAGGTTTTCTTGGTTTTGTTTCTTTGTTTTTGTTTTAATTTATCATGTTATATTAACATTTCAAAGCTTCTTACTTAACTCTCTTATGTTAAAATGTGTCACTCTTGTCTACCTCTGTGCTTAGAGTGGCTGGTGAGTTTGAACCGCCAGCCTTGTGGTTAGCAGTCAAATGCCTTAGGCACTACGCCACCAGAGCTCCTGTTTTATTATATTATATTAACTTTTCAAAGCTTATGTTAACTCTCTTATATTAAAATGTGTCACCCTTGTCTACCTTTGTGCTTTGTTGCTAATCTGATATAGACCTGACCCAACTGTACTGCTTGGAAATCTAAGCCTCAGACTTTTTATCTATAAAATGGGAAAAGTATCTCCTACTTCCTTGGGTGGTTTTAAGGATTAAATAAGAAGTAAAGTACTAGCAAAGTGGCTGAAACATAATAAGTACTTCAAAAACTGCTAACTTCCTCCATTTCTTCCTACTTCCACATCCTAGCTCTCTTCATTTAAAAATATTTTAGAGTTTTTTGGTTGGTTTGTTTTGTTGTTATTATTTTTGTTATTGTTGTTTTGCCAACTAGAGTTATCCACTTTTCATTTAGTGGTGACTGTAGGAGCCCTCACACTTCTCACATAATTGTTTATTATCTAACTTCTCACATAGTTGCTTATTATCTAACTATTACAGCCTAGAATTTGCTACCCTTACTTAGAGGCCCTGCTTCTATTAATTCAGTTATTATCTCTTGACCTCTGATGTTCCAAGCTTGTTCTCCCTCTTGCCTTCTATCAACTTTCAAGATTCAGCAATCTCTGCTTTCTACAAAAGGTCTCCTTCTACCACCACACCCATTTATACTCCATTGCTACAGCCTCCAGGCCAAATAAAATAGTCCTTGGTCACACTTCCTGCCTGGAGGAAGTTCATTATTGGGTAGACTGTTGAGTTGCCCCATTAGCCAGTCTTGTGCCTTCCAAATTTTACTTATTTCCATATGCTGATCTGGTGTCAATTTGGTCTTCATTAGTTCTAATTGGTGGATCACTGCAGTCTACTTTAACAGGCCAGAAAATTTTATTCCCCTCAGCTTTGAATTGGGGACAAGGAATAAATTTAAAGTGAAGTGCCTCAAGCAAGATTGTCTTTTTGAAAACAGGAGACTCTTTTCTCTGATTTTTTTAAAAAATTACTCCCCCTTACTTTCATTGACTGATTGAAACCCTCCCTTTGTGAACTTCAATGGAAATATCTTTCTTCCATTTGCATATCGTGTTCAAATTACTCCTCATTCTCTGTTTTTCCTTTTCTCCTGTACTCCTACAATGCATAGATTACCAGTACTCTCACCAATTGCCTTCACAATGTATAACTTTGATATATCATAACATCCTTTCCAAGAAATAATGAATTATAAAAGGTCATGGATCATTGGAAAATTAGAGAGTTGCTTAGTAGAAACTGTATGTTTAAATGTCAAAATTTGGTGAATCATATCTCTGTCTTAGAAAATTTTTATATTTCTTTCTACCTACCAAGAATGACCACCATCATCTGTCAGTTTGTCATACTGTGGGGGCTTGTGTGTTTCTGTGAAGCTGGAGGCTGTGCCACCAGTATTTTGGGTGCCAGCAGGGTCACCCATGGGGGAGAGTTCAAGCTGCACCAAAGGAACTGGCAAAAAACAAGATTCCAGGAATTGACACAATACCGACTTTGATGTTTCAACAAATGGATGACACACTGAAGACACTTATTCTTCTATGCCAAATAATTTGGAAGAAAGCGACCTGGCCAACTGACTGGAAGAGATCCATATTTGTGTCCATTCCAAAGAAAGATGACCCAACAGAATAAGGAAGTTATCAAACAATATCATTAGTATCAAACTCAATTAAAATTTTATTAAAGATAATTCAAAAATGGTTGTAGCAGCATATCGACAGGGAAATGCCAGAAATTCAAGCCAGATTCAGAAGAGGATGTGGAATGAGGGATATCATTGCTGATGTCAGAAGGATATTGGCTGAAAGCAGATACTGGAAAGATGTTTACTGTGTTTTATTGACTACACAAAGTCATTTGACTGTTGTGCATCATAACAAATTATGGATAACATTGCAAAGATGTGACTTTGAAGAACAGGATGTGCCTAACTCAAGCAATGGTCCTGCACCATCCTCACAATCCTTGCTGTACTTGATTGAGCCCATCGTTGCAGCCACTGGGTCAATCTGTCTCACTGAGAATCTATCTTACCCATAGAATCCTTCAATGTTGCAAGTCAGGGCTTAAATTTTTTCCAAAAAATGCCAAGCATATTCTTTCCTCTTGGTTTCCTAACTCCGGGTCTCCAGGTCTTTATACAGTCCATTATAATACTTTACTTAGTCTTCTCAAGCTGCCCTTTGAATTATTCTGTTCAGCTCTTTTGCTACATCATTTCTTCAATTCACTTTAGCTACTCTCTGTTCAAGAGCAAGTTTGAGAGTCTCTTCTGACATCCATTTCAGTCTTTTCTTTCTTTCCTGTCTTTTTTAATGACCTTTCACTTTCCTCATGCAGGATGTCCTTGATGTCATCCCACAAATCATCTGGTCTTTAGTCACTGGTGTACAGTGTGTCAAATTTATTTTTCAGATGGTCTCTGAATTCAGTTGGGATATACTTAAGGTGGTATTTTGGCTCTCATGAACTTGTTTTAATTTTCTTCAGCTTCTGGGTAAACCTGCGTAGGAGTTACTGATAGTCTATTCCACAGCCCCTTGCCTTGTTCTAACTGATGAAATTGAGCTTCTTCTTCATAGTATCTTTCCACAGATGTAGTCATTTGGTTCCTGTGCATTTCATCTGGCAAGGTCCATGCATGTAGACACCTTTATGTTGTTGAAAAAAGGTATTACAATAAATAAGTCATTGGTCTTGCAAAATCAATTATGCAGTCTCCAGCATCATTTCTGTCACCAAGTCTGTTTTTCCCAACTGCCAACGCTGCTACTTTATTTACAACTTTCACATTTCGATCACCAGTATTTATCAATACATTTTGATTTCATGTTTGGTCAATTTCAGACCACAAAAGTTGGTAAAAATATTCAATTTCTTCATCTTTGACTTTAGTGGTTGACATGTAAATTTGAATAATAATAGTGTTAACTAGACTTCCTTGTAGGCATACAGATGACACCCTAACACTGACAACATTGTACTTCTGTATAGATCTAGAAATGTTCCTTTTCACAATGAATGCAACACCATTCCTCTTCCATATGTCATTTCCAGCATAGTAGAGTATATGAGTGTCAGATCCAAAATATCCAGTACCAGTCCATTTCAGCTTGCTAATGCCTGGGATATTGATCTTTATGTGCTCCATTTCATTTTTGATAACTTCCAATTTTCCTAGATTCATACTTCATACATTCCACATTCAGATTACTAGTGGGTATTTGCAGCTGTGTCTTCTCATGTTGAGTTGTGCCACATCCACAAATGGAGGTCCCAAAAGCTTTACTCATCTACTCATTAAGTTGGACTCTGCTTTGAGGAGGAGCTCTTCCCCAGTCATATTTTGAGTGCTTTCCAACATGAGGAGCTCAACTTCTGGCACTGTATCAGACAATGTTCCACTGCTATTCGTAAGGTTTTCAGTGGCCAATTTTTCCACAGATGGCCTGTCCTTCTTCTTACTCTGTCTTAGTCTGGAAGCTCTGCTGAAACCTATCCACCATGGATGACGCTGCTAGTATTTGAAATACTGGTGGAATAACTTCCAGCATCACAGCAACATGATAGCCACCACAGTACAACAAGCTGACAGACGAATGGTGGTCCTTCTTCTTGGCCTATATGAAAACAGCTTTCTGTACATTGTTTTTCTAGGAATTGCAGAATTCATCCTGCATTCTAGGAAAGTGGCATTGTAGCCCTGAGAATAAGACTTGTAGAGCAAAAGTCTAAATATGAGAGGATACCTATATATCTTTTCTGAAGTCGATGTAGGATCAAATACTTCTTAATTCCATCCCCTCTTCAAATTGCAAAATAAAAGCAACCACTTCCCTTTCTTCTTTCATTCTCACTTATTTTCATGCCAGTTTCTCTGAAAATAGAGGCTATATATTTATTATTATTATTATTTATTTTCCATTCAAGCCCTTAATAAATGTCTGTTGAAAAAATAAATGTATGAGTACAAGAAAGCAAGCCAAGTCACTTAGAAAACTTCTGTGAGCACTTCCAAGCTGGAAGACTTCACTTATTTTTAAGAAACCAATGTCTAGAGTGTAATAGGATCACAGAATTAGACCTAAAAGTCCTCTTACTAATTTTCTAGTGATTAATTCAGAGTACGAGTTGGGACTCTTTAGTCAGTGGATTATGAGACCAAGTGAATCTCATTCAGCATTCTGAATGAAATGGAATGGAATAGAAAAAATATATCATAGGGAGTGACTGCTTAATGGGTATAGGGTTTCTTTCTGGTGTAATGAAAATGTTCTGAAATTAGATAATGGTGATGACTGCATAACATTCTCCATGTGTGTTTCACAGATTGTTACAAACATTTTGTTAATGTCTAGGGTTCATTCTGACAATTTTTCAGTTTTCTCATTGCTTTTATAAAGCAGAGAAAATACTACACTATTTTTGCAATCACCTACATCTCTAGCTTTGAGTAAATATCTGTGGTGGTTAAGTTTGTGTGTCAACATGGCTAGGCCTGGTTGAGTGGCTGGGCAGCTGGATGCAGTTACTCCCCATAGTAAACTGGTTATTAACTCCATGGTGGAATGTATTGGAGCAGCTGAGTAGCTCCTTTAGGGATGTGGTCTGCTTCCCATATATAAGCAGCAGCTTTGGGAATGGTCTCTAGCATATGGCATGCTTGAACCCTGTATGTAGCCATGTTGTTCAGCAGCCTGCCATGCTCTCCCGACCTTGGGCCTTCTAGCCTCCCGAACTGTAAGAGAATAAATTCCTGTTTGTTCAAGCCCTCCCATCTGTGGTATATTCTTGGCAGAGCAGCACTAGGTAACCAAAACAATGTCCTTTTAATATTTTGTGTAATGAAATGGAAGAACACTTAAAACACTTGTGCTGCATACTGAAGTACAATGGTTGCCTATTGAACTAGCTGCTTTTATTATGGAACACCATTTTCACCTGACAGACTAATAATGTTATTCATACAAGTTTTTTGGCATATATTTCTTTGGAAAAAAAATGAAGTGAGTCTGTCATTTAAAGGAAAACACTTGATAGAATGTGATAAAATTTAAGCTTTTAAGCAAACAAGAAATTCAGAAAACTTGTATCTACTGTATGAATTTGACAGCTTCTCACTGGTTAGATTTTTCTAGTAAGATAGGTGGAAATGTTAACAAATGTAATTTTTTATTATTACATAATGAAATGTTTCAGTGTTTGGAAGATCTGCATAATTTTGTGAACCAGTATTTTCAAAATGATTAATGTATGATGCTAACAAAATTATTCATCAATTAAAAAAATCCTTCCAAGTTTAAGATACATCAATAGATTTTGATATAAAAGTACAAAAAGTTCATTGAAAATGTACGTATTGTTGAATTGGCAAATATTTTGTAATGTATATTCTTACCACAAAAAAGAAAAGTCCATTGATACCATTTTCAGATTCCACATTGCAACTACCACTTGCCAAATTTGAGTGTAATGTCAAAGAAGAATATCCACAATAATCTGAAAAGGCTGTTAAAATATTCTTTTTCCAGCTACTTTATGAGACCAGATTTGTTTCATGTATTTCAACTAAACTAATATGTCACAACAGATTGAAAACAAAAGTAAATATGAGAATCCTGCTGTATTCTATTAACCCAGCCATTAAAGAGATTTACAATGCTATAAAACAGTGCCAGTGTTTTTACTAACTTTTCTGTTTTGCAAAACACAATTATATTTCAGAAAAAAAATATTTACATTAACATATAATGGGCTTATTGTTATTTTAGAGGAACTAACAAATACATAACAACAACAACAACAACAAATAGTTTAAAATTTTGTTTTAATTTCTAATATGGTAAATATCAAAAGTTACAACTGACCTAAACAAAAGCTCTTCAAGGCCCTCAATAATTTTTAAAGTGCCAAAAGCCCCTGAATTTGAGAAGTTCAGGAACTGCTATGCTAAATTTTCTAAGATTAAAGCCTTTCATTACGAATAAGCAAACAACTGTTGTTGTTGTTGTTATGTGCCATCGAGTCAAACCTGACTCATAGCAACCCCTCCTTGGGGGGTTTCCAAGGCAGTATCACTATGGAAGTAGGTTGCCCAACCTTGCTTCCAAGGAGTGGCTGGTGGGTTTGAACCTCCATCCTTCTGGTCAGCATAGCAGTCAAGTGCCTTAGGCACTATGCTACCAGAGCTCCTAAGCAAACAACTAGAAAATATAAATGTGATCCATTGTTTAGTACTGAATTAATCCCATTTTTCATGTGGTACATTTTCTACCTAGTACTGCTCTGACAAGAATATACCACAAATGGGATGGCTTAAACAAACAGGAGTTTATTCTTACAATTTGGAGGCTTTAAGTCCAAGTTCAAAGTGCCAGACTCTAGGGGCTGGGTGAAAGCCCCTCAACCTT
>NW_006921739.1:2715672-2723672 GCF_000298275.1 Orycteropus afer afer | reverse complement strand
GCAGGGTTCAAGGTGCCATAAGCTAGAGACCATTCTGCAAGCTTTCTGTTTATATATAGGAAGCAAATCACATTCCCTAAGGCAGCTTCTCAGCTGCTTGTAGTAGATCCCACCATGGAGATGACTGCCAGTCTCACCATGGGGAATAACTGCCACCAGCTGCCCAGCCACTCAACCAGGCCCAGCCAAGTTTACACACAAACTTAAACACCACACCATGTTTAATGTCAATATCTTTGGCCTATGCCAAAAATCTGCCCATTCATATAAGCATAATGGTCAGAATTATGTAATCTGAGACCATTTTAGGCTAATATTTCTGCTCTTGATCAGGCTATGTTCCTTTTGCCTCATAGCTTTGTGCAAAGCTGTTACCTCTGCCTGGAAAGCACCCATTCTAAAAATTGCTGCTTATTCTTCAGATCTCAACTCAAATGTCAATACCTCAGGGAACCCTTCCTAGACTATCTGTTCTAATCTCTTATACCCTCCAGACTTAATTAAAACTCCCTGTTCTGGTTACCTAGTGCCTCTCTGACAGGAATATATCACCAATGGGATGGCTTGCACAAACAGTTATTTATTCTCTTACAGTTCAGGAAGCTAGAAGTCAGAGTTCAAGGTGCTAGGTTCTAGGGGCTGGGTGAAAGCCCCTCAGCCTTGGGCTTCAGCTCTACCTCTTGCTCCCAGCCCACTGAAGCTAGAGGCATCTCTTCACTCAGGCAGCTGCTGACTGCTGAGGCTGACGAGCCCAAAGTTGACAAATAAAATGGCACAATCCCGATGTTACCAAACCACACGGCAGGCCATTAATTCAAGTCCATTGAAAGTTCCAAGGTCAGCAGAGAGTGGCAAGCTGCTGAGCAATGACAGGGCCACATGCAGGGTTCAAACATGCCATAAGCTAAAGACTATCCCCCAAGGCTTCTCCTTATATACTGGAAGCAGACCACATTCCCTAAGGCAGTTGCTCAGCTGCTCACAGTAGATTCCACCATGGAGTTGATTACTGGTCTCATCATGGGGAATACTACATCCAGCTGCCCAGCCACTCAGCCAGGCCCAGCCAAGTTGACACACAAACTTAACTACCCCAGTCCCTAATTTCTCTGATAGTTCCACATACTTTTCTTTCACAGCACATATCACAATTTGCAGTTATGTATTTCTGAGATAATTTCATTAATGCCTATCTCCTCAAATAAACTTAAGCTCCAAAAGAGCAAGTTTCTTTTTTGCTTCCCATTGTATCCTCAACATGTATCACAGTGTTTGACTGTGTGTGTGTGTGTGTGTGTGTGTGTGAAAGAGAGAGAGAAAATTCTTTCACAATATGAAAACCACATGTTGAGTCAGGAATAGTGCATTTTATTGATTGTGCCATCATTTTAAATAGTTTTTGAAATTACCAACCATAAATTATAAGCAAGCTATTGAAAACAGTTTCTATTGCATGGATCGCCAAGTAAAGAGATACCTTAGCAGCGCAATCATTCTGAAAGAAATTCGATTGCTTGGTTTGCTTACACAGATGCCATTTCCCAGAACCTTCTCCCAACAAGTGCTTCTTAGTTTCCAAGCTTATTTTTAAAAAAAATGCAAAAAGACTTTTACGAATAGTTACACTGAGTCTTTCTCTAAAAATATCTTTTTATTAAATGCAGGAGGAGATTGGGTTCTTGATGTATTATTTCTTTTGGGACTAATAGTACATTTTCCGACTTCAGAAATTGTTTTTAAGACCACAGAAGTATCAGATTAAACTAATGTGGTGACTACCTCAAGACAGTAGTATTTTATTCTGTTTTCCTTCCAAGAATGTAACTGTTAAAAATTACTACAGTTATTTTTTCTTCACTTTACAATTTATTAACTATAGGGGATCATATTTCATTCTGCTTCCATTTGAGTAACTTCTTGTGTGTCTTTTCATGCAGTAGAGACAAATAGTTTTTCATTTAAGATCGCCAGACTTTGGTCCTGTTTTAATTAGGAGATCTTTGAGATTTGGATGAAGGCAAGCAATATTCGTAAGATCTGTGTAACCATAGAAGTAACAAACCCCCTTCAGATAAAAAGTCTGGTATACTTTAACAGCAATGCTTTCAGAATTTACAGCCTTTACTTTGCACTCTGTGTTGATCTTACTGCTGATCTCAAATGGTTTTGTTTTACACAGAAACAAATGGATATCAATGCTGCTATTCAAGCTTTGATTGAATCAAATACTGCCTTACAGATGGAGGTAATATATCTGGCTTTATTTACATTGGCACTCTAGATACCCAAATTAAACAGGACTGTGTGTGCATGTGTGTGGAGACCAAGCTGTGGCTTTATCTCAAAAACTGTATTTAAAACAGATTGAAAATAGGAAACCATTTTCCAGGTCAAAGTAAGCTATTTTAATATAATGAAATAGAACTATATGCATAGACTTTCTTTCAGAAAAACATTTAAAACAGTAAGAAATTTGGTATTATAGAAAAAAAAAATAGTTAAAGTTAGCCATGTTCCTTAAATTAGAATCTATCTATTTACCACTACTCATTGTTCTTTTTTGAACTCTAGTTATTATTCACTGCATATTAAAAAAAATTATTCAGTAGGCAGAATAATTTTTAAGTTTTATGTCAGTTTGAAAACTAGACTTTTGGGTGTGAATTTAATCTCTTATTAATGACCAAGGTTAATAAGCATACACATATGCCTATATTTTTAAATATACAGTGTTTTTACACCCACTCTCAACTCATTTGCACAAATCTGAGCTTTTTTTTTCCACTTACATAGTTGTGATGCTGCTCTATGCTTTTTTTGCTAATATGATTCATATGGTGACTTGGCAGAGCTACCAGAATACTGAAGTGACTTTACTCGACCACAGTGCAGAGATATTCAAAACCCTGAACTACCTTAGCCTTCTACTGCACAGCATCAAGAATCCTCTTGGCACGCGAGATAACCCAGCACAAACCTGCAAAGATTTACTTAACTGTGAACACAAAGTATCAGATGGTAAATTCTTGGTTTCCTCAAATGATAGTATCTGATTTCATTTCATCATTTTAGTGTGTTTGAGATTTAAAGTGCATTTATTCCAAATCTTAATCATTCCTATAAAAACAAAGCAGCATGTTCAATGGCATTTGAATGTCATCAAGAATAGAATACTCTCAGAGGGAAATAAATTTCTGATGTCAAAGTGTCCTTGTTGAAGAGTTCCCATTACAAAGATCTTCTGATACACATCCTTCTTGAATCCAACTCTTCCCACTTCACCCTTATTTAATATCATTTGCTTACACTTTGTGTTTGGAATGTAGGATGTTCATGTCAAAAATTAAAACAGGGTTGACCTTTAGGTTGGCATACAGAAGTACTTATCAGGATTTACTAATCCAGGACTGCCAAGGTTGGCAACATGAAGAAAGATATGACAGAGCTCCCTCCACCGCACTCCTTACAAAATAGTATAGTATTTTTACAGAATGTATTTTAATGTATATTCTACAATCAGTGACTATGAAAATTGAGTGATTAATCTTTCTTGGAAGTTTCTTATCCCCTTCAGAGACACCAAATTCATTAGTTAGAGGTGCACAAAACTAATTTAGAGTATCATTGTCAAGGAAAGGTTTTTAATAGAATGGAGCACTCATCAGTCAAGGACAAGAAACCCTGGCTGGTACAATATATAACTTTAATTTCTATTTGTTCTGTGGTCAGCTATACAATCAATATTAGTAGTTATTTTTTCTGCTAAAAATTCTAGTCTCAACATGATAACATATATGTTGATATGAAATAAACTTATATCATTTATATTATTTAATTATCTCTCTCTCTCTATGTCAAAAGGAGCTCTGGTGGTGTAGTACCTAAGGCATTTGACTGCTAACCAGAAGATTAGCAGAAGAAAGATGGGGCAATCTACCTCCATAAAGAATTACCACCTTGGAAACCCAATGGGGGTCACCATGAGTCAAAATTGACTTGATGGCAGTGGGGCTTTTTGGTTTTTTGCTTTGTTAAAAATCTGTCAAGGAGCCCTGGTGGCGCAGTGAATAAATGCTTGGCTGCTAACCAGAAAGTTGACAGTTCAAACCCACTAGCTGCTCCATGGGAGAAAGATGAAGCACTCTGTCTCCATAAAAATTTACAACCTTGAAAATACTATGAGGCAGTTTTCCACTATTCCATAGCATCACTGTGAGTCAGAATAGATTTGAGGGCAATGGATTATCTATCTATCTATCTGTTTATCTTGGCACCACTGCTAGTTGTCATTAAGTTGATTCTGTGAAGGGGGACCCCATGTGTGTCAGAGTCAAACTGCTCCACGGGGTTTTCATGGAAGTAATCCTCCAAGGCACCTCTGGTTGTACTCAAACCTCCAACCTTTAGGTTAGCCTCCTTGGGCTTAACTATTTGCAGTACCTGGGGCCTCTGCATATGCACACATGCATACATTCCTGTGAGAGTGTGTGTATATATACTTTTCCAAAAATATCTGTTGCTAGTCTAGAAGTGCAATGTAAATATTCATTGATACTTAACTTCTATAGATGATTCCTACCCTAGATTACTACAAAAATTAAAATAATAGTTATAGTTCAGTGCCTAAAATTCTAAACTTGATTATTTCCCATATTTAAGAGTATAAATACAATTCTATAGAATTGAAAAGACCAACAGCATTAGATGTATAAATCATTATGAAATGCAATTCAAGATCTGCCTTACTTGTAGGAGAAATAACTAAATGATATGGATTGTATAGTCTCTTAAAAGTGTTTATACCCAGAAACACTTTCATCACTGGCTTACCTAGGCAATTGGAATTGTACAAAAAGAAGTTTATTTCATTGTTTAAGAAATAGAGAATTAAGTTTACTTCTTAGGTGGCCTTAGTGTAAGTGCAAATACTTGTGGGAAAAGAAACACCTAGGGTTGTACACATCATAATTAGATCAAATAGATTTTCTGAAAATGCTTGCCAGCCTAAAGTCAAAATCTTCAAGGAATGAATGACAATGATTGCAACAAGAAGGGGTGATGGGTGACATAGCATGATGACAGGAATTTCAACAGGGAGCATTTTTAGGGAAAAAGTGGGGATAATGGTCTGGGGTGACTATGAGAAGCAAGAAAGATGCTTTCACCCCTCCAGGCACATTGCCATAGAGGCTGTGCAGAACTTGAAAGAGCTTTAAGGGAAGCAGTGTCCTCAGGGAAGAGCCTGTTTTGAATTAAACATTTAGGTCAATAAAAAATATATTGCAGTATAGGAGTTTATCTGTATCTCAGCATACACTGGAAGGAATTAGGAAGCTCTCACCAGTTTACCACTGTACAATATAATGCCCGATTTCAGAGCATTGCATCCCATATAACAATGAAAGTTTGCTCGATGCAAAACTTTTTATAAAGATTGTTTGAACTCATACAACAGTAAGAAAGTATTTCTTGAAAGGGAAGTGATGGTGAATGAAGATATGTATTTAACCCATTAGATAAGACTAGAAACCTGTATCAGATGCTGGTGAAAAATCCAGCTGTAATTTTTATAAACTTTATAAAATGTTCAAAAATCTGAGGAAGTGGAGAAAAGGAACTGAGATGAGAGTATGTCCTTGACCACCTTTCTTCCCTATTTAAATAGATCAGTGGTTCTCCAAATGTGGTTTCTGGACCAAAATCAACTGGGATTTTGTGAGAAGTGCAGATTCTCAGGTCCCACCCCAAACCTAATGACTCAGCAACTCTGGTGGTAGGTACCAGTAAACTGTGTTTTAACAGATAAGTCTGTAGCCTGCTAACATTTGAGAACCACTGCAGCAAAGGACAGCCCCTTATCCTCTGAGCCATCAACTCAGTAAGTATGCTCTTTGAAGGTTAGTAGTAGAATAGTACAGGGAAGAAGCATCAAGGGTGCTTTAGGAAATCTAAAATGATGGAGTGGAGGGAGCCTAAGATGAAGTGGAGGAATATTTGTTATAGGGCAAGAACAGAGTAGGAGTCCTCGGGTGGAGCAGATGATTAAGTGCTTGACTACTAGCCGAAAGGTTGGTGATTAGAACCCACCCAGAAGTGCATCAAAAGAAAGGCCTGGCAATCTGTTGCTGAAAGGTCACAGCAACTAACAACAACAAAAGTTAGACTGGACTAGGGTCTCTACCTAGTGTAGAAAATGACATTGGATTAAAAACTGCCTGGTTATCCTGCCTTTTTGCAACAAGAAAGCAAGGCTACCTCATTCAAAAATTCCTGCCCTTTGAATTTGAAGTAAGATGCTTTGTTAGATTTTCAGTGTCACTTCTTCTGGAATTAAGATGATAACTCAATATTTTTTAATCAGGATTTCCTGCAGTCAGACTTTGACCCCATTTTACTCTCCTGGGCAGGCAGTGGAGGCAAAGATTGGCAAGCTTGTGCTAGCTGTAGGGGCTTCAGTTTTTTTTTTTTCCTCTCTTAGCAATTCCTATGTAGAAACCTGAAGAAGAAAGCACAAAAACGATAACCATTAAATTGTATGTTTTTCTGTCTAAAAACAATGCCTTATTATTTTTGCTATCTTTAATTATCAGTATTACACATATTTTTCCTTGGAGAGATTATTTATATTTTTAAACAAAATATAAATTTTGAACTCTGTAATGACATAGAACAGGAACTCTGGTGGTGCAGTGGTTAAGTCCTTGGCTGCTAACCAAAAGGTCTATGGTTTGAACCCACCACTCCCACTATGGAAGAGAGATGTGGCAGTCTGCTTCTGTAAAGATTACAGCCTTGGAAACTCTGTAGGGCAGTTTTACTCTGCCCAACAGGGTTGCTATGAGTCTTAATTGACTCAGTAGTAATGGTGTTGCTTTTGGTTTTAATGATGTAGAACAGAAATGTACATGTATATTACATTTCCTTTAATCCTTCTAGCAACTGTGGAACTTTAGACAATTCACGTTAAGTTGCCGATTTACTTTAAGTAAGCTCATATTCTTAATTACACTTTTTTCAATTATCCCTTCCAGCAATAAATTCAGTCTTTCTATAAACATTGACAAAAATTATAAAATGCCCTTAGATCAATTTAAAAATTAGATTGATAGGTATATGGAAAATACAGTATTTTCATTATCAGTATCAAACATAATGCTTATAGTTTTCATTCATTCAAGTGTAAATATATTTAAAATCTAAGTTTTTACATGTAAGACTGTGATAAAATACATCTATCTAAAGCTTTGTGATAATTTGTAAGGATGGATCAAATGAATTTAGCATGGCATTTCCATTTAAATAACTTTGTGTTTTACTATAAATTAATAGGAAAATATTGGATTGATCCAAATCTTGGATGTTCTTCAGATGCCATTGAGGTCTTCTGCAATTTCAGTGCTGGTGGCCAGACATGTTTATCTCCTGTTTCTGTGAAAAAGGTATGTGTGAATTGAATTTCAAAACATCTATCAGTACTTGCTGTACCAGTGGACAATGATTTTTAAAATTGTGTCACTTTAAATAATTGTGAATTTTATAAACAAAAGTAGTTACATTGTACTGCTGTAACAGAAATATAATGAGTAGATAGCTTTTAAAGAGCTGAAATGTGTTTTCTCACAGTTCTGGAGGCTAAAAGTTCAAATTAGGTTGTGGCTGTATCGACAGTTTCTGTGAACCTCTCTCTTAGTTTCTGGGGACTTCTGGTGATCCTCAGCATTCCTTGGCATATGCCTTCCCCCGTATGTCTATATCTAGTCTGGTGTTATAATAACAGCGAAGTGATTAGGTTTAGGACCCACCCTACACTGGTATACTCTTGTTAGCATAGCAAAAGAAAACCCTATTTCCAAATAGGATTGCAAAAACGGCAAGGAGGCCACATGTTCTGACCTCCTCTAATCTCACAAGAGGAAGACAGCAGTAACCCAAGGTCTATTACTGCAAGGCCAAACATGCTGCCTCCCTCCAGCCCTTTCACCAACCGTTCCTCCCAAAGC
>NW_006921739.1:2713804-2715237 GCF_000298275.1 Orycteropus afer afer | reverse complement strand
CTGAGAGAGTGGGCACCTCGCAGAACATTGTTTTGTGCCACTCCCAACAGAAATACTCCAGGTGGACACCTTCAGCAATCAGGAGCTCCTCAGTTGCTCATAGAAAATCCCACCTTGGAGTTTACAAAGACTTATGGGTAGAAAAGCCACACTAAGTAATTTACTACACCACAAGGATAACATGCACAGGTACAAGGCTGGGAATTCAACACATATTTTGGGGGAATATAATTTAATCCATAACAGAAAGCAAGGTATTTTTCTATGTCATGGTTAAGAAAGCAAATTTTTTGTTTTTTAAAAATATCTAAAGGCAAATTATAAATCACAGGGTAGCCTCAAAGAAAAATGATAAAACTTCACACCACAATAAAAAAAAAGAGAGAGAAGGGCAAATATTCAGCAAATACTAAAACAATAACAGCAAAGGAAATGATAACATGATTCATAAGCATGATGAGCTCAGCACAGAAAATATTATGGAACAAAGAAACCAGGGACACCATGAAAAAACACATACCAAATGACAGCAACCAATTCATACTTGTCAATAATTACACTGAATGTTAACGGATTAAATACACCACTCAAAAGATGGAGAGTTGCAGACTGGATAAGAAAACATAATCCATCAATATGCTGTCTACAAGAGACACACCTTAGAGATAAAGACAAAAATAGACTAAAAATCAAAGGTTGGAAAAAGATGTATTAAGCAAATGGCAACTGTAAGAGAGCAGGAGTGGCAATATTAATTTCTGATCAAATTGACTTTAAGACAAAAACCACTGTATGAGACAAGGAAGGGCATTATGTAATGACTAAAGAATCAATTGAACAAGAAGATAAAACCATAATAAATATCTATGGACCCAATGAAAGAGCCCCAAAATACATACATCAGACTTTAAAAGAGCAGAAAAGGCAAACAGATGACTCCACAGTCATAGTAGGAGACGTTAATACACTACTTTAATTGAAAGATAGAACAACTGGAAAGAAACTCAACAAAGATGCAGAAGCGCTAAATAATACAATCCACCAACTTGACCTTATAGACATCTACAGAGCACTTCACCCAACAACAGCACAATATACATTCTTTTCCAGAGCACATGGAATATTTTCCATGATAGACCATATGTTAGGCTATAAAGCAAGCCTTAATAAACTTAAAAGCATTGAAATACTGTAAAACATCTTCCAAGGTCATAATGCTATTAAATTAGAAATCAACAATAGGAAGATCAACAGAAAAAGAGTAAACACATGGAAACTGAACAACACTCTCCTTAAGAGAGACTGGGTAAGAAGAGAAATAAAAAATGAAATCAAAAACTCCTTGACTCATGGGAAAAAATATTTGGTAATAACATATCTGACAAGGGACTTATCTCTAGAATTTATAGAACACTCCAACACCTCAATAACAA
>NW_006921739.1:2693495-2708802 GCF_000298275.1 Orycteropus afer afer | reverse complement strand
TTCCATTGGAGCTCTGGTAACATAGTTCCTAAGGCACTTGACTGCTAACTAGAAGGCTGGTGGTTCAAACCCACCAGCCACTCCTCGGAAGAAAAGTTGGCAATCTACTTCTGTACTGATACCACCTTGGAAACCCAAGGAGAGGTCGCTATGAGTCAGGTCTGACTCAACAGCACCTAACAACAACAGTATATGGCATAAATAGACTATCAAGCATAACCTAAAATGCACAAACAGCAGAAGAGAAACTAGATGAATGTGACATTCTAAAAATTAAATTTTTATATGTTTCCAAAGACTTCTCCAAGAGAGTCAAAAGAGAACCTACAGATTGGGAAAAAATATTTGGCAATGACATGTCTGACAAGGGATTCATCTCTAGAATTTATAGAAAACTCCAACACCTCAATAACAAAAAGACAAATAATCCGCTTAAAAAAATAGGTAGAAAACATGAATAGACACTACACCAAAGAGGATATTCAGGCGGCCAACAAACATATGAAAAAATGCTCATGATCATTAGCCATTAGAGAGATGCAAATCAAAACAATAATAAGATACCATTTTGCCCCAGCACTAGTAGCAAAGTTCAATAAGACAGAAAATAACAAATGCTGACAAGGTTGTGGAAAGATTGGGACTCTCATACACTGCTAGTGGGACTAAAATGGTACAACCACTGTGGAAAGCAGTATGGCGATTCCTTAAAATGTTGGAATTAGAAATACCATTTGACTCAGCCATTCCATTACTAGATATATATCCTAAAGAAGTGAGAGCAATGACAAGATCAGACATATGCACACCCATGTTCATTGCAGCATTTTTTACAATAGCCAAAAGATGGAAACAACTTAGGTGTCCATCAGCTGAGGAATGGATAACCAAACTATGGTACATGCACACAATGGAATACTATGCAACCCTAAAGAGTAACATAGAATCTGCAAAACACTGCATAACATGGATGAACTTGGAGGACATTATGCTGAGTGAAATAAGTCAATCACAAAGGACAAATATTATCTGTTAGTCTGTTATTTTAAAAGTCAAGGAAAGTCTTATCTATGGAGGAAAATTTTTTTTGTTAGTTACCAGGGGTAGGAGGGGAGGGGAGGGAACACTGTTCAATAGGTAGAGATAAGTATTAATTTGGGTGAAAAGAAGGGCAGTGTACCAAGTGATCAGCATGGTGGCATCGAGGAAGAGGAAGACATAGAGAGGTACGTGGGAGGTACAGACAACAAAAATGAACCCTTTTACACATACAGTACTACATTGTCAGTGAAGACAAGCATGGATATATGGTTGGATAGATGGGTGGACAGGCTGAACTATTAGGTATGTCTATGCAGCAGGGAGTATACCCAAGACCATGTATAGGGTTGGCAGACAATAGTTCTACAAGTGTATTTGTATGTTCTGTAAGAATTCCCAGGTGTATAGTAGAGCTGACAAGGGACAAGGTTGTAGTCACTTCTTGGTTAAAGCCAGCTAACCAGAGGGACAGAGTAGTTGAACCTGTGGGCTCAGGACCATAGTCACAGGGGATATCAAGCTCAATTGGCAAAACGTTGTTCCACCTGCTACTTTGATGAGTAGCAACTGGGATCTTAAAAGTTTGCAAGCAGTCATCTAGATGCCAGGATGGGTCTCTCCTCATCCATAGCAAAGAAGAATGCAGAAAACCAAAGATTCATGGAAACAATTAGTCCTAACAACTGGTACACCATGTGATCTGCAGCTTATACAACTATGGGACCAGAAGAACTAGATGGTGCCCGACTACTACTGTCAACCACTTGGAGGGGGATGTATGTAAGAGATCCTGGATAGAGAAAGAGAACAATGTGGAACAAAACTCAAAATCATTTGGGGGGAAAAAGGGGGGACCAGTTTTGCTGGTCTAATAGAGCCTGGGGAACCACTGAGACTATGGCCCCTAGCTTCCCTTCAGGTCTGGAATTGAACCCATACCTGTGGTTTCCAGCCAAACAAAAGACAGGCATAGGAGTTGAACATTTACCTGAGGTAGATACACTCCTTGGAGAGAACAATCATGGGAGAAAGAAGGGCTGCTTATGCACAGGGAGACAGCTCAGGGGGCAGGAGTGCATGGAGGGATGGACACAGGGAAGAGGTAACTATCAGGAAGAAGTGGGAGGGGAGTTGTTACATTGGAGTAAACTGTAGTCAATGTCATGAGACAAAGTGTATGTGAACTGCTGTATGGAAAGTGAATTTTCTCAGTAAACTTTCACCCAAATCACAATTTAAAAAAAAAAAAATCGAAAGCCAGTAAATCTTGACATTTTGATTGTCAATTTTTTTTTTTTATTGGCTTAGCTTGGCTTATTTTACTGATTATGTCTTTAAAATTCCTCTTAAAATGATATAGCATATACATATATTAGAAAATCCCTAAACAGTTTCATGTTTGTAACTGGTAATCAGTTACCTAAGTTTTACTGATAATGACATCATCATGATTAAAAGAAGAATTTTTTGACAATGTTTGCTATTTTTGGTGATTGGACACAAAATAATATCCCTTGTATAGTATTTTAAATTTCTTTCAAGTATAATTCTATGAGCCAAATGTTTAGAATGAATGCACGTTAGTTTGGTAAAACACTGAATGTTATAACAAGTATTTATGAAACGTAAACCCTATTTCTACCTATAACATGTGTTGAAGAAACCAAAACTACATTTCTTTCATTTTATAATTTATTAAACCAGCTTGGTATTGCCAATAATTTCTTTCTTATTGACAAAGACCTTATATATTTGTCTTGTTTGTTTTGTCCATCAATAAAAAAGCAACAGCTAAAATGTGGTCTATCAGTCTCTTCAGCAGTGTATTGTCTGACTACCCTCTCCTCCTGAAACATGCTCCTCCATTAACCAGAGTGTTTCTTAACCAGGTGATTCTTCTCAATGGCATTCACCATTATTGCCCCCAAATTGGAGAGGGAAGGATTTCTAGGGAATCCATGCACCTATTACTTTACAAAGAGTAGTCTGATAGTTCTTTTTTCAGAATATCCACAAGATCAGCCTCATTCCCCTGCAAGTTTGCCTAGAATTTTTATTTGGATTATCATAGAAGGAAAGTGGGGGGTAGGTAGATACAGAGGTGATAGGAGCAGTGAGTATACTGCACACCTCAGTTCTTTTCACGTCTGAATCAGTTCTCCTATTTCTCTTATTTGTTAACTCAATTGAGGAGACTAGGGAGGTGGTAGAAAGAACCTAGACTTAGAGTCAAAGACCTGGGTTCTAGATTCTACTCCTCTACTAACATGGTGAATGATACAGAGAGCCACTAAAAGGCCTACTCTGAGTCAGATATTGTGCTGGTTAAAATTATACTTGGAATCTCTAATCTGCATAACAATGTGTCAGGTCAGTATTATAGCCCAGTTAACCAACAAGGAAACTAAGGCTCAGAAAGGTTAAGTATTTTACAAGTTTCTGATCCTCATCTGTGAAATGAAGAAATTAAACAACTTAAATTCTAATGTCCCTTATGATTATCCTTCCTTATTTTCATCCTTGTGCCCTTCTTTTGCCTCTTCTGTCTTTTCCTGTGGTTTTGTATTGGCAGTGGTGGTTTTTGTTGTTGTTTTCTTTCTTCCCCTCTTTGTCACCTCACAACTGATACTCTTCTAATTTTGTGTTTGGAGATTAATATAAATTCCTTAGTAGAAACAGTTTCTATTCACTTATGATCATACCCCTGCTTGAATAATGCTACAATAATAAGTCTAAAGCTATAGAAGGAGCTCTGGTAGCATAGTGCCTAAGGCATTTGACTGCTAACCAAAAGGCTGGTGGTTCAAATCCACCAGCAATTCCTCTGAAGGAAGATTGGGCAATCTACTTCCCTAGAGATACTGCCTCGGAAACCCAAGGAGGGGTTGCTATGAGTTGAACTGACTCGACGAACCTACTTCCTTGCCCTAGCCTAGAAAATGTACATTCTTCCTAGCTCCAATTTTGCCCTATATTGTCACTCTATTAGTTAATACTTGTTCATGCATTAGTTTACTGAATAAACATTTATTGATGACTCACTGTATGACTGAAACTATACTCTGGGCTCACAGAACAAAGAGTGAGAGTCTGTCCTTGTCCTTAGGAGCTCTCATAGTTAAAATTGTTCAACCAACTTACTATTACAACTTGTGACGTATCTTTGGAAACACACACACACACACACACACACAAAATCTTCAAATAAAGGCACAGAGTTCCATATCTTATTTTAAAAATACATTAAAACCAACAGCAAATTATTACTGTATTTTAGGTAATATTATGGGAAATTATCTTTTTTTTTTTTTTTTTTTTTTTATTCGGTAACCTACTGGAGCCAATTCAGCCAATACAGGAAAACCAATTGTTAGCATCTCTTCCCAATTCCATGTTTAGTGATATCACATTAGTTGCCTGAAACCAGACATCATGAAGAATTTATAGCAAGGAATTCAGCAAATTATATAAATCAGGAATTTTTGCCTCCAGAGACCCAGTGGTCAAACACTCTCACCAGTATACTACTGAACCCACTGCCATCAAGTTGATCTCAACTCATAACGATCCTATAGGACAGAATAGAACTGCCCCATAGAGTTTCCAAGGCTGTAAATCATTATGGAAGCAGATTGCTTAATCTTTCTCCCACAGAGCAGCTAGTGGGTTCAAACAGCCAAACTTTTGGTTAGCAGCCAAATGCCTTAACCACACAGCACCACCAGAGCTCCTGCACACTGCTGAGTGGCACTTAAATTCCTAGGAAAGTAGCTTTCTCATGGATGCCTCTCAAAATCTTTTGTAAGCTAAAAATTGTTCAATTGCCACATCTTATAACCTGCATATTATTTCTATAACATTAGTTGGAGTTTGGAGTTGGGAAAGTCCAAATGAACTTCCTTCATTTACTGAGCTCAGAAGCCACTCATATCATCACCATTCACTGTCTAAACACCCCAGTATGGACAAGTGGACAGAGAAGTGGCTCAGGACTGAGCATCGGTTTCAAGGGATGGAATGGACAGATTTTTGAAGAAAACACTCTACTTGAACCTAAAGTGCTCTCAGATGACTGCAAGGTAAGGGAATGGAACATTTAGAACTGTTCAACATGACTAACTTAAAATTGATAAAACCATAAAATAGAATAATGAGAGTAAGACTTTAATTGCAAACTGCAGATACAGAGGATAGTAGGTTTCACGTGCCTGACTTGTAACCATACATTTCTCAGTATGGATCATTTGCGTATTTCATGCCTTGTCAACTTTTATCACTCCAATTGGTCATCATGGACTTTTACATCAAAATATGTTTTAATACATAAAAATTCATTTTTATTCTCCCCTATGAAATATCCCACATTGGTAAACAGGTAGTCAGAGCATATACATTAGACTTCTTTCATGTATTTTCACTGGTGTGATCTACATCTCATTATCTCATGAAAAACCACTTATGGAGGTAAACTAATTTTATTTCATTTTTTCAGCTCCATGCCTGATACCAAATACAGGTATAATTACACATTGAGTATGGCTACTCATCAGTATGTGAATTATAGCCCGTTTTTTCTATTGAAGTTAAATCATGAATGTGATGGAAAATCTATCATTTTAAAACACTATGTTACTGAGCAGGTATCAGAAAACTATGGTCCACAGACTAAATCCAGCCCACCATCTAATTTTGTAAATAAATTTTTATTGAAACACAGCCATACTCTTTTACTATAAACAGTGTCTGTTTTCGTTACAATGTGAGAGTTGAGTAGATGTGGCAGAAACTGTACAATCAAAAATAACTGAAATGTTTACTATATGGCCCTTTCCCATAAATTTTTGCTGACTCCTGGTAGAGAAAGTAGAGTTGTCCAAGTTATGTACATATCATTAATTACTGTAAGTAGCATGATTTCCTGCTCTTGTGCCCTACGAAACCCATGATTTAGCATTTCCTGCTATGTCTAATCCTTAACATAAATCTGCACTGACTAGAAAGGGTGTTGTCTGCTGAAAATGACTGCTAATGAAACAGTTACATATAAAAGTATTTTATTCTTATTTTATAGATTCAAGATGGCAGCTGGCATAAGACAAAATTCTTTTTTCACACCCAAGACCCTAGTCAACTTCCAGTGGTGGAAGTACAAAAACTTGCTCATCTCAAGACTGGATGGAAGTACTACATTGAAAGCAGTTCTGTGTGCTTCCTCTAAAGTCTCTGAATTAGCTCAGAATTCACGCTGTCGGCCAGGTTATTGCTGCAGAGGGAAAAATATAGACAAAGAGATACTATCATTGTGTAGTGCATGGAATTAAGCATTGGCTAAATCTTAAAGAATCTCAGGAAGAAAAGACTTCCTCCTTAAGAAGGAGAAAAGGCATTTTATAAAGGACTATGATTCATAAAGTATTTAATTCTTTTAAAAAGTCTATTGAGCTGAGCTTTCTTAAGAGAATTCCCTAGAACAGAACATTTATGAACTCAGAATTCTTCAGGGTATCCTATATGTTTTGACTGTCTGATAGCAAAGTATCCATTAGACAGCTGGAGATGCAGAGCATTCTGGAGCAATACTGGCTAATGCTCCCAAATGTATACTGCTTCTGTCTAAAAATTATAAGCCACAGTCTCATCTGTCTTATTTTCCCAAACACTAAGCTGTATTCAAGTCCCCAACGGGCATGTACATCTTAGCCAGTGGTACACTACCTCTTACGTGTTGCCTTTTTGTGTGCTTGGTGCTCTTTCTTAAACAAGGTGCTTGTGGCTTTCATAGACTATTTTATTTCTTTTTTCGTCTTTGTCCTTCTTTAAGAGTGTATGTACTGATTACATCAAGATATGTTTTGGTTGTTAGTACTTATTTTGTTTGGACACATCATAATAACAAGTAAAACATTATTTATGTGAAGCCCTTTTTCTGTTTTAAAATTCTCTTTGTGGATATAGAATCAAAGCCAGCACATTGTATTCTGTGCTGCACACAAGTGAAGTAGGAGGTTTCTTTTTTGTTTGTTTGTTTTATTTTTTTTAATTGTTGTAATATATATATATATATATATATATATATATATATATATATATATATATATATATTATAGGCCAGCTACATCCAGTAGTAGGTTTGTGTTAGAGTTTGGGGATTATAATGTACTATTTTAAAAATCCATGATCATCTGGAATGATATGTCATGTATATATATTTTGTAAAGTTTTAATTCAGCAAACTTTTGAAATTGCTGCTGTTTTAAATTATAAAAAAAAAAACCTTATATTTCTGCCTTGTAGAATATGTTTTTTAGTATTCATTGGTTTTCTTTCACTGTTCTTAAGTGATAAGAATTAAAACATTCAGTTCATCACTCTTGAAAGCAACATCAGGGAAAAAGAAAGTCTTTTGCCATCTAAAACAGGCTCACTTCAGTTTTCCCTTGTTGTCAGACAAGTGTCAGTTCAGCATTGAAAGAAAAATAGTATACCTCTCATTATATAGAAAAGCTTATTCATCCATTTAAGCAAGCCTAGCCACAGCAAACCACATTTACCCATCTATAATAAAAAATGTGCTTTAAATCAATTGGGTAGTATTTGTTATTCTTCTTTGGTTCCCATATTCCTTTCGTTCTGTTTATACATCTCTTCTGTACGTTTACCTTACATGTACAATGACATCTGATTGCCTGTTTGAGGAAGATGTTTTCAAATAAAAAAACACAGTTTGGTTCTAAATGAAAGAAACTGTAGCCTACGCTCTAGCTTCAGTCTCTGTTACACCTCTGTTCAAAAAAACCAAAACCAAAACAAAATTTAAAAATACCTTAGTTCAGAGAGTGCTTTTCCTAGAGAGATCATTTAAGAAATAAATACAGAGCATAAGTGCCATGTTTTATCTCTTGTGTTCTTGAAGTTTGAGATTTAAAGCAAATTTTAATCAATTTGCAGGCATACCTTTTTATTGTACTTCATTATTGCATTTCACAGGTATTGCATTTTTTATAAATTGAAGTTTTGTGACAACCCTGCATGAAGAAAGTCTATTGGCACCATTTTTCTGAGAGCATGGGCTCACTTTGTGTTGGTGTCATATTTTGGTAATTCTTAAAATATTTCAAACTTTTTCATAATGCTACTGCACACTTAGTAGACTACAATCAGTGTAAATATAACTCATCTGTGCTGGGAAGCCAAAATATGTGTGACTTGTTGTATTGCAGTATTTGTTTTATTGTATTGGCCTGGAATCACACTGAGACCCCTCCTTGGGTTTCTGAGGTGGTATCACTATGGAAGTAGATTGCCCAACCTTCCTTCTGAGGAGTGGCCGGCAGGTTTGAACCACCAGTCTTCTGGTTAGCAGTCAAATACCTTAGGCACTACGCCACCAGAGCTCCTATAATCATAGGCAGTATAGTTAAAAGTACCATGAGACTTAGCTATATGACTTTGGATGTATTATTTATTCTTCAGTGTCTCAATTTCTTCACTGTAAAATGGGGTGATGGGTAAGGAGTTATGGTGGCATAGCATTCAGCTGCTAACCAAAAGATTGGCAGTTCAAACCCACCAGCCACTGTGTGGGAGAAAGATGAGGCAGTTTGCGTCCTTAAAGATTTGCAGCCTTGGAAATCCTTATATGGCAGTTCTACTCTGTTCTGTAGGATCACTGTGAGTTGGAATTGACTTGATGATGTGGGTTTGGTTTGGAAAATGGGATAATAAAATTACCACCACTCATCTGTCAGTTTGTTTTCCTGAGTTGCCTTGCATGTAGTTGTGATGTAGGAAGCTATGCCACCAGTATTTCAAGTATCAGTAGGCTCTTCTGTGGTGAACAGGTTTCAGCAGAGCTTCCAGCCTAAGATAGGTTAGTGAAGAAGGTCTTGGTGTTGGTGATCTACTTTTAAAAATAATGGCCAGTGAAAACCTTATGAATAGGAGCAGAACTTTGCCTCATATAGTACTGGAAGATGAGTCCCTCAGGGCAGAAGACACTTAAAACATAACTGGGGAAGAACCGCCTCCTCAAAGAAGACTCAAGCTTCATGACATGGAGTAAATCTTTTAGGACATTCATTAGCATGCCTTAAAATGAGAAGGAATAGTTGCGAATGATCAGAACGTGGATGGGCAAAGTATGATTCTAGGAATATTGGAAGTTATCTAAAATTAAACAGAATGCACAAAGATTGATATCCTAGGCATTAGTGAGCTGAAATGGACTGGCATTGAACATTTTGAATTGGATAATCATATGGTCTATTGTGCCAGAAAAGACAAATTGAAGAGGAACGATTTCACATTCACTGTCAAAGAGAACTTTCAAGATCTGTCCTGAAGTACAATGCTGTTAGTGATAGTGTGGTGGTTAAGTTTTTGTGTCAACTTGGCTGGGCCTGGTTGAATGGCTGGGCAGCTGGATGTAGTATTCCCCATGATGAGACTGGTAATCAACTCCATGGTAGAATCTACTGTGAGCAGCTGAGTAGCTGCTTTAGGGATGTGGTCTGCTTCCTGTATATAAGGAGAAGCCTTGGGGATAGTCTGTAGCTTATGGCATGCTTGGATCCTGCATGTAGCTGTGTTGTTGTTCAGCACCCTGCCGTGTTCTGCAGACCTTGGGACTTTCAATGGACTTGAATTAATGGCCTGTTGTGTGGTTTGGTAACATTGGGAGTGTGCCTTTTTACTTGTCAACCTTGGGTTTCTCAGTCTCAGCAGCCAGCAGCTGTCTGAGTGAAGAAAATCCTCTAGCTCCTGTGGGCCAGGAGCAGGAGGCAGAGCTGAACCCCAAGGTTGAGGGGCTTTCACCCAGCCCCTAGAGTCTGGCACTTTGAACTCAGACTTCTAGCCTCCCAAACCGTAAGAGAGTAAACTCCTGTTTGTTCAAGCCATCCATTTGTGGTATATCCTTGTCAGAGTGGCACTAGGTAACCAAAACAGATAGTATAGTATTTATGTGCCTACAAAGAAGACCGGTTAATATGAGTGTTACTCAAATTTATACCCACCAACCACTAAAGCCAAAGATGAAGAAATTTAAGATTTTTACCAACTTTCTCAGTCTGAAATTGATCAAAGGTGCAATCAAGATGCATTGATAATTATTAGTATTGCAATGCAAAAGTTTGAAATGAAGAAGGATCAGTGTTGGAAAATACAGCCTCGGTGTTGGAAATGATGCCAGACATTGCATGATAGAATTCTGTAAGACCAACAAATTCTTTATAAAACTACCATTTTTTTCACCAATGTAAATGATAACTATACATGTGGACCTCACTGGATAGAATACAGAGGAATCAAATAACTATGTCTGTGGAAAGACACAATGGAGAAGACAAATATCATCAGTCAGAACAAAGCCATGGGCTGACTGTGGAACAGACCATCAGTTGCTCATATGCAAGTTCAAGATGAAACTGAAGAAATTCAAAACAAATCCAGGAGAACCAAAGTACAACTTTGAGTGTAACCAAAACCACACCAAACTCACTGCCATAGAGTCAATTCCAACTCATAGTAACCCCCATTGGGTTTCTGAGGCAGTAAATCTTTATGGAAGTAGATTGCCTCATCTTCCTAACATGGAGCAGCTGGTGGGTTGAACTGCCAACCTTCTGGTTAGCAGCCAAATACCTTGTCCACTATATCACCAGAGTACCTTACTTTGAGTATATTACACCTGAATTTAGAGACCATCTCAAGAATAGGTTTGAAGCAATGAACACTAATGACCAAGAAGCAGATGAGTTGTGGAATGACATCAAGGACATTATCCATGAAGAAATCAAAAGATCATAAAAAAGACAAGAAAGAAAAAAAAGACCAAAATGGATGTCAGAAGAGACTCTGACTTGCTTTTGTACACAGAGTAGCTAAAGCAAAAGGAAGAAATGATGAAGTAAAAGAGGTGAACAGAAGATTTCAAAAGGTAGCTTGAGAAGACAAAGGAAAGTATTACAACAGAAGTATTATTATAAAAACTGGGGTTAGAAAACTAAAAGGGAAGAACACCCTTGGCATTACTCAAGCTGAAAGAACTGAAGGAAAGACTTCAAGCCTCAAGTTGCAATACTGAAGGATTCTCTGAGAAAAATATTGAACGACACAGGAAGCACCAAAAGAAGACAGAAGGAATACACAGAGTCACTGTACCAAAAATAATTCATCGATGTTCAACCATTTCAGGAGGTAGTATATGATCAAGAACCAATAGTATTGAAGGAAGAAGTCCAAGCTGCCCTGAAGGCCTTAGTGAAAAATAAAGGATCCAGGAATTGAAAGAATACAAATTGTGATTTTTCAACAAATGTATGAAACTTACTCTTCTATGCCAAGAAATTTGGTAGACAACTACTTGGCCAACCTACTGGAAGATGTACATATTTGTCCCCATTGCAAAGGAAGGTGATTGATCAAACAGGATGCAAAAATTATCAAACAATATTATTAATATCACGCACAAGTAAAATTTTTCTGACAATAATTCAAAAATGGTTGCAGCAGTACATTGACAGGGAACTGCTAGAAATTCAAGTTGGATTCAGAAGAGGACATGGAATGAGGGATATCAATGTTGATGTCAGTTGGCTCTTTGCTGAAAGCAAGGAATACCAGAAAGATATTTACCTGTGTTTTATTAAGTGTTTTGGTTACCTAGTGCCACTCTGACAGGAATATATCACAAATGGGATGGCTTTAACAAACAGGCATTTATTCTCTTACAGTTTTGGAGGTTAGAAGTCTGAGTTCCAGGTGCCAGGCTCTAGGAGTTGGGTGAAAACTCTCCGACCTTGGGCTTCATCCCTGCCTCTTGCTGATGGCACACTGAAGCTAGCTGGTTAGCAGCCAACTGCCTTATTCACTATACCACCAGAGCACCTTACTTTGAGTATATCCCACTTGAATTTAGAGACCATCTCAAGAATAGGTTTGAAGCAATGAACACTAATGACCAAGGAGTAGATGAGTCATGGGATGACATCAAGGACAGTATCCATGAGGAAATCAAAAGATCACAAAAAAGACAAGAACGAAAGAAAAGACTAAAAATGGATGTCAGCAGCTGCTGGCTGCTGAGGCTGACAAACCCAAGGTTGACAAGTGAAAAGGCACAGTCCCAATATTACAGCAGGCCATTGATATTGCCAGACCACACGGTAGTCCCTTAAAAGTCCCAAGATCTGAAGAGCATGGAAGGCTGCTGGATGAAGACTTGGCTATGTGGAGAGTTCAAGCATGCCAAAAAGCTGGAGACCTTCCTCAAAGCTACTTCTTAAATACTGAAAGCAGCCCACATCTCTAATGCAGCTACTCAGCTGCTCCAGTAGATGCCACCATGGAGTTAATTACCAATCTCACCATGGGGAATAACTACATCCAGCTGCCCAGCCACTCAACCAGGCCCAGATAAGTTGACAACAACCTTAACTACCACATTAACTATGCAAAGGCATTTGACTATGTGAATCATAACACATTATGGACAACATTGTGAAGAATGCTAATTCCAGAACACTTAATTGTGCTCATTAGGAACCTATACATAGCACAAGAGGCAGTGTTCAAATAGAACAATGATATACTGTTGTTGTTGTTGTTATGTGCCATCGAGTCAAACCCGACTCATAGCGACCCCTCCTTGGGTTTCCGAGGCAGTATCACTACGGAAGTAGGATTGCCCAACCTTCCTTCCGAGGAGTGGCTGGTGGGTTTGAACTGCCAGCCGTCTGGTTAGCAGGCAAGTGTCTTAGCCACTATGCTACCAGAGCTCCCAATGGTTTAAAATCAGAAAAGGTGTATGTCAGGGTAGTATCCTTTCACCATACGCACTCAATCTGTATGCTCAACAAAATATTCTGAGAAGCTGGACTACATAAAGCAGAATGCAGCATCAGGATTGGAGGAACATTCATTAAATCGACACACATGCAGACAATACAACTTTACTGCTAAAAGCAAAGAGGAATTGAATCACTTACTGACGAAGATCAAAGACCACAGTCTTCAGCATGGATTACACCTCAACATAAAGAAAACAAAAATACTCCCAACTGGACCAATAAACAACATAATGGTAAATGGAGAAAAGATTGAAGTTGTCACAGATTTCATTTTACATGAAATGAAATTTCAAGTAAATTTAATTAACACCAGGGAAGCAGTAGTCAAGAAATCAAATATTGTATTGCACTGGGAAAATCTGCTGCAAAAGATCTTTTTAAAGTGCTCAAAAGCAAAGATGTCGTTTTGAGGTCTAAGGTGTGTCTGCCCCAAGCCATGGTATTTCCAATCATCTCATATGCTTGTAAGAGTTGGACAATGAAAAAGAAAGATCAAAGAAGAACTGATGCCTTTGAATTATGTGTTTATGAAGAATATGGAATATTTCATGGACTGCCAGAAGAACAAACAAATCTGTCTTGAAGAAGTACACCCAGAATGCTCCTTAGGTTAAAGGATGGCGAGACTTTGCTTCATATACTTTGAGTATATTATCAAGAAGGACCAGTCCCTGGAGAAGGACATCATGCTTGGAAAAGTAAGGGGCTAGAGAAAAAGAGGAAGACCCTTAATAAGACGGATAAGCACAATGTCTTCAACAAGGAGCTCAAGCATAGCAATGATTATGAGGATGGTCCTGGAGCAGAAAGTGTTTTGTTGTATCAGATCACTATGAGTCAGAATTGGCTTGACAGCACCTCACAAAAACCTCATTTGATTATTGAGTAAATTCAGTAAATCACCATAGAAGGGCTTAAAACAGTGCCTGGCACAAAATAGGCACTCATTAAATATTAGCTACTGCTATCATTTTCATCGGAAAATGAAAAACCTCGGAAAAAAAATGAAAAACCTCGGAAGGAAGGTTGGGCAATCCTACTTCCGTAGTGATACTGCCTCGGAAACCCAAGGAGGGGTCGCTATGAGTCAGGGCTGACTCGACGGCACATAACAACAATCATTTTCATCAGGAGCTCTCGTAGTGTAGTGCCTAAGGCATTTGACTGCTAATCAGAAACCTGGCAGTTTAAACCCACCAGCCACTCCTCAGAAGAAACATTGGGCAATCTACTTCTATAGTGATACTACCTCAGAAACCCAAGGAGGGGTAGCTATGAGTCGGGTCCGACTCTACGGTACATAACAACAACAAGAACATTTTCATCACCTTCATAATCATAATAATCATCATTATTTAAGATCTATGAGAGGCATCAAAGGAGCTCTGGTGGCACAGTAGTTAACGTATTGTATTGGCTGCTAACTGAAAGGTCAGTAGTTGGAACACACCAACTACCGTGGTGAGAAAGATGTGGCAGTCTAGTTCTGTAAAGATGTATAACCTTGGAAACCCTACAGGGCAGTTCTAGTCTGTTGTAAACCCAAGGAGGGGTTGCTATGAATTGGAGAGACTCATCGGCAGTGAGTTTGGTTTGGTTTTGGGTATCCCCATAATTTGCTTGTATATACAGATTTTCATAGAAAGACTTTCTAAAAATGAAATGTAGCTGTGTCTGTCTATAACTAAGATGTATGCTCTCTTGTTCTTCTCTTTCTTGTATATTAATGTAGAAATTGCAGTGGTCACTATAAGGTAAATATCAGAGATCTTCTATGTAATATACCATATGACATTATATGTATAATATTACAATAGCAAAAGGAATATTGGGCTTAGAAGGAGAACACTTGAATTCAATTCCAACCCTGCCACCATTGGTTTTGAATACTTGGATAATTCTGTTTCCTTGTCTATATTGGGAAGTTTTTTTGTCTGTTTGTTCTCTCAGTTACCAGAGAGGTGCATTAAAATTGCCAACTGATTGTGCATTTGCCTACTTCTTCTTCATGGGTCTCACATTTATCCTTAAGACATATAATTAAAAAAAAAAAAAAAAACCTCACTGCCATTGAGTCAGTTCCAATGCACAGTGATCCCCACTGGGTTTCCAAGGGTGTAAATCTTTATGGAAGTAGATCACCCCATCTTCCTTCCACAGAGTAGCTGATGGGTTTGAACCACTGGACTTCTGGTTGGAAGCCAGATGCCTTATCTACTATGTCACCAGAGCTCCAAGGCATATAATTACACACTGCCATCGAGTGGGACCCAACTCATAGCAACCCGTCCTTGGGTTTCCAAAGGAAGTTGATTGCCCAACCTTCCTTCCAGGGAGTGGCTGGTGGGTTTGAACCACCAGCCTTCTAGTTAGCAGTCAAATGCCTTAGGCACTACGCCACCAGAGCTCCCAGGCAT
>NW_006921739.1:2687360-2689950 GCF_000298275.1 Orycteropus afer afer | reverse complement strand
GTTGGAGACCTCTCGTATCACCCCCACCTGGGTCCCTGTGGCTGACTGTACCTCTGTCTGGCTTCCTGGCTTTTAATCCCCTTTCTCCTGCTCTTCTGCCCTGCTGTTTTGTGCGTCCCTGAGTTGTCCCTGGGGCTGACTGCATGTAATTAGTTGCATTCAAATTTATGATTGTTATACCTAGTGGTGTGTTGGTAAATTTTTAACAACCAGCTGTCTGAGGGTGAAGGGAAGGACATGCCTGGATGTGTATCATTTCTTTATATCCATGGTGTAAATACTCACATATGGCCAATTTCATGCTACCAACATGATGTCACTGCACATGGAGTTGGGAAGAAATTAATACCTTGGCTCTTGCAAGTTGGTCCAAGTTGACTCCTAAGTGGTTATACCTTGTTAGATTTATTATTTTATCATTTGAAATATCTTTTATCTTTAGTAATGTTTATTGCCTAAAACTCTTTTTTTGTCTATATTATTATTATAATCCTATCAGCTTTCTTTTGTTAGTGTGTACATACTATATCCTTTCCCTTTCTGTACCCTTTTATTGAGGTGTACTTCTTATGAGCAGCATATAGTAGAATTTGTGTATGTGTTTTTAATTCATTTTGACAATTGTGTGTTTTTAGAGCATTAGTCTTTTTTACATTTAATATAATTACTGCTATATTTGCATTTAAGGAGCTCTGGTAGCGTAGTGCCTAAGGCACCTGACTGCTAACCAGAAGGCTGGCGGTTCAAACCCACCAGCCACTCCTTGGAAGGAAGATAGGGCAATCTACTTCCATAGTGATAATGCCTCAGAAACCCAAGGAGGGGTCGCTATGAGTCGGGTCCAACTAGACGGCACATAACAAAACAACAATATTTGCATTTAAAAATACACTTATATATTATTTTTTGTCTAATCTATTATTTGTTTCTTTTTTCTCTTGTCTTGCTATCCTTTTCTAAAATATATTTTTAATTATTGCATAGTATTCCACTGTGTGTGTATACCACAGTTAATTTATAAATTCGTCCATTGATGGGCACTTAGGTTGTTTCCATCTTTTTACTATTGTGAATTCTGCTGTGATGAACGTGAGTGTTCATGTATCTGTTCGCATTATTGCTCTTATTTCTCTAGGATATAGATCTAGTAGTGGGATTGCTGGATCCTAAGCTACTTTTATTTCCAACTTAAGGAAGTGTCATGTCACTTTCCACACAAATACAAAAAATAATCTCAGTAACATCATCAAGAGTAATTCTCTAGGTATATAGTCCAGGACAAATTTGGGAGCTCTGGTGGCATAATGTCTAAGGCATTTGACTTCTAACCAGAAGGCTGGGAGTTCAAACCACTAGCCCCTCCTCAGAAGGAAAGTTGGGCAATCTACTTCTGTAGTGATACCACCTCAGAAACCTAAGGAGGGGTCGCTATGAGTCAAAATCAACTCAACAGCAGTGAGGTTTTTTTGTTTTTGTTTTATGTATGTATATATGTGTGTGTGTGTGTGTGTGTATATATATATATATATATATATAAAACAACTTCTCATTCCCTGAAACATACAAACCCAGTCTTATGAATAAGGATAAGGATCACCCTCAAGTATAAGAAACTAAAATTTTCATTTGAACTCTATTAATACTACATTCTATCTTTGTCACATGAGAGTTTCAGTTTGTAAAAGAGAGTTAAGCAACCAAACTACCAACACAAATGCTATGATACCACAGTATCATAAAACTTGTGAAATCCAGGACCTGTGTACAGCAGAAACCTGTCAAAGAAGGAATACCATTTCCCACTAAAACAAACAATAGAAAAGTGGTAAGGACTTACAGCAAGATGGTAAACCAGGCGGAGAAGCTACCCAGACCCTCTAAAACAAAGACATCACAAATCAAATGAAACAGGTACAGGTGATAATCCTAGAACCTTGAGCTTCAAAAGAAATGATAAAGAAGTGGATCAAATACCAACTAGAAGAACAAACTGAATGAAAACAGTGAACCAAGAGACAAATGAAACTGTGAACTGTCAACTGGCTTTACATTTTGACATTTTTGCAACCAGCATTCTGATCAAGGTGACAATCTGATAATTGGCTCTGCTTGCACAGGACTCCACAGGCACCCACCCTGGTGACTGGTGAATAGAAAGGTGCATTCTCCTTATTCTCCACATCCTTTCGGTGACCAGAGGTGTTGCCATCTCTCACTCCCTTTTACTTTCTACATCGGCAGGTACTCCATCCCTGACTGGGCACCCTTCCCCCAGGTGGTCTTCTGGACCAGAAGAAACTCCTTCTAGGATGAGGAACCCTGCCTCTAGGCACTGTCTGGCCAGCAGGAACATCTTCAGGGATTCTACTTCCAGTCAACTTTTAGGCCAGCAGGAACTCTTTCTGAAACTAGGTACCCTGCTGCCTGCCACCTCCTTGGCTGGCAGGAGCACCAACCGGGTATGCTGCCACTCCAGTTTTCTCCTTTTGTGTGTGTGTGTGATTTGAGTGAAAATTTACAAAGCAAATTCACTTTCCATACAGCAGTTCACATACACTTTGTCTCATGACATTGACTACAATTTACCACA
>NW_006921739.1:2684276-2687053 GCF_000298275.1 Orycteropus afer afer | reverse complement strand
TTCCACATTGTTCTCCCTCTCTATCCAGGATCTCCTACATAGATCCCCCTCTGAGTGGTTGACAGTAGTAGCCAGGCACCATCTAGTTCTTCTGGTTTCATAGTCGTGTAGGCTGTGAATTGCATGGTGAATCAGTCACTAGGACTGATCATTTCCATGAATCTGTGGTTTTCTTCATTCTTCTTTGCTCTGGACTTGGAGAGACCCATCATTACATCTAGATGGCAGATTGCAAGCTTTTAAGATCCCAGTCGCTACTCGCCAAAGTAGGAGCTGGAACAATGCTTTATGTGTATGTTATGCGAATGGAACTTGATGTCCCCTGTGGCTATGGTCCTGAGTCCACAGGTTCAACTACTCAGTCCCTCTGGGAAGCTGGCTGTGGCCAAGAAGTGACTACAATCTTGTCCTTTGTCAACTCTACTATACACCTGGGAATTCAGATCATGCAAACACACTTATAGGAACATTTTCTACCAACTCTATACATGGCCTTGGGTATACTCCCTGCTTCATAGATATACCTAATAGTTCAGCCTGTCCACCTGTCTATCCACCTGTATACCCATGTTTGCCTTCACTAACAATGCAGTACTGTATGTGCAAAAGGGTTCATCTTTGTTGTCTCTACCTCCCATGTACCTCTCTATGTCTTCCTCTTCCTCAATGCCACCATGTTGATCACTCACATTTGGTACATTGCCCTTCTCTTCACCCAAAATTTTTTTTGTCTTTTCTTTTCTTTCCCTTCCCCTATTTTTTATCTTGTTCTCTTTTCTTTTTTCTTTCTTTTCCTCTTTTTCCTTCCCTTGTTTTTTTCCTTTTTCCTATTTTTTCCTTACTATTGCCTTTCCCTTTTTCTCTTTCACCTTGTCAGTTTTTGTGTTTGTTTCTTTTCTTTTCTTTTTCCTATTTGTTGTTGTTTGTTTGTATTCTTCATTATTTTCTTTTTTTCCATTGTTGTTTGTACTTATTTTTCTCTTTTTTTTTTCAGTCTCACCCAGAGGGAAAAAGCAACCATGCTCACATTGCCCAACCACATCTGCACCTCCTGCAGCCCCACCCACTTGGCTAGGGTTACTACCCATGCCTGCACCAAATGATCAATGATAGACAGTAGCCAACACCAGCCCAGCCTGCCCTAAACTGCTCCACATGAACAGTGTACAGAGAACTGCACATATGCTCCCATCCTTTATAATACCAACTAGGAGAAAGGTGATGAGCACCTAAGTGCTGCCAAACTAGCAAGAAGAGTAGAAAACCCACACTGCATGCTTAGATGTATCAAAACAAAATAAAGAGGAAAAACAAAACCTAGGTGAAGCATACCAAGATATAATCATCCATTAAATACAAATACAACAACACCACAATGTCTCAGACACAGCAGATAATCTCAACTCACACAAAGAAGCAAGATAAAGTGGCACAAACAAATGACCAAAATACAGAGCCAGAAAACCTCCCTAAGGAAGAAATGGCATTGGAACTACCTGATAAAGAATCTAAAAGAATTATATTTAGGTACCTTCAATCAATTGAGGGAAAGATCAAAGAAAACACTGACAAAACTCTAAAAGAACTTGGAAAAACAATATAAGAACAAACTGACAATATAAATGGAAAATTAGAAACCCTACAAAAATAGCAAATAGAAATCCAGAAGATTAATACTAAGACTTTAGAAATTGATAAAACATTGAAAGCACAGGGTAGAATTGAATCATTGGAAGAAAGAATTAGTGAGATTAAATCTCTCAATACTACTCTGTTAGAGGAACAATCAATAAAAGAACAAAAATAAAAAATGAAAAAGCCTAAGATTTATGTGAGATACCAGCAAGAGGAATAACTTACATGTGATTGGAATTGCAGATCAGGAAGAGACAAAAAAAAAAAAAAGCACAAAGAAAATGGTCAAAGATTTGTTGGAGGAAAACTTCCCTAACATCATGAAAAATGAGGAGATACTCATTTAAGAAATTCAGCAAACCTCAAACAGAATAGACCCCAAAAGAAAATCATCAAGACATATTATAATCAAATATTCCAAAACAAAGAGAAACAATCTTGAAAGCAGCTCAGGAAAAATGAAAATTTACTTTCAAAAGAGAAATGATAAGACTAAGCTCTGATTTCTCAGCAGAAACCATGCAGGTGAGAAGGCAATGGGAGGACATGTATAAAATCCTGAAAGAAAAAAATGCCACCCAAGAATATATACCCAGCAAAATTGCCCCTCAAAGACAAAGGAGAAATTAGGACATTTGCAGATAAACTGAAACCAGTAAAAAACCAGACCAAATTTACAAGAGATGCTAAAGGGAGACCTTTGAACAGAGAACCAACAACAGCAGACAACAACTGAAGATAAACATACATGACAACAACACCTTGAAACCAACTCAGATATAGAGGTATTCAAAGTAAAATAAACCTACAAGACTGAAGAGAGGGAACTAGAGACATCAATCTGTAAATGAAGACAACTACAAAACAAAAAGTGGTAATAAATAGTGTAGTTAGGGAATTTCCAAGTGGAAAAAAAGTCAATATAATTTCAAGAAAGAATAGAATATTTTAAACTTGGTAATAAAAAAATATAAATTGTAGTGTAACTCAAAGTAAATTAATAAACATTCTCATCACAATAAAAAATAAGAAAGTCATTAAGATATAGTAAACATGAAAGATGGCGGACTAGGCAGAAAGACTGCACAGACCCTCTTCAACAAAGAAAAGGGAAACCAATTAACACAGACACAGAAGATAAT